>NW_025236537.1:0-5232 GCF_018294505.1 Triticum aestivum | reverse complement strand
GCTCCTAGATTACCCTCCAACGTCGGACAAGATCGACGAATGGAGGGCCACCATTCAGAGTCTCATCGGCTACGCCAACGGCGACACTCCACGGCGGCCGAGCGCGTCGCCGCCGTGGCAGGGTTGCCGGGCGCGAGCCGGTGGCGACGAAACGGGTGGAGTTGCAACTACCATGCAATCACCACCCCGAAGGCCAAGATCGCCGACTCGCCGGATCCACCTCGACAGCGACTCCACTGCATCGTCGGATCCGCGAGCTCGTCGCGATCAGCGCCAAGTTCTTCATGATCGACAACAAGAAGACGCTCGAACTCGCATCGAGCGCCAAAGAGAAGCGCGACGTCAATCCGACAAGCGCGCTGGGCCCTCTGTTGACATGCATGCGCCAGGGGAACCAGGCGATCTGCCGTATGCGGTAGGTTGCCCTGCGTTCACTCGTGAGCTGCGGCAAGTCCAGTGGCCCAGCACGAAGAACTTCAAGCCAGACGTACCGAAGAAGTACGACGGCAAGACACATCCGTCGGAGTTCCTCAGCATCTACACCATTGCGGTGCAGGCTGCTGGGGGACGGGATGACAAGATCCTTGCCAACTACTTCCCGCTGGTGCTCAAGCCCAACGTCAGGTCCTGCCTCATGCACTTGCCGGACAACTCCATATCCTATTGGGCTGATCTGTGCCATCAATTTGTCGGCGCCTTCACAGGCGGACACAAGCCTCATGGCCAGGAGAGTGATCTTCATCTGCTCGCCCAGAAGGAAGGAGAGCCCCTCGGCAAGTACATTCAGAGATTCAACAGTGTGCAGCACAATATCCCAGACGTCCACCCTGCCGCTGTGATCAGCGCGTTCCATCAGAATGTGCGAAACCGCAGGATGCGGGAGGAAATGGCGATGTGCAAGATCAGGGACGTCAGTGAGTTATATGCACTGGCTGACAAGTGTGCACGTGCTGAGGAAGGGAGGAGACTCCCCGGAGAGAATGTAGGAGCGGGAGGATCTGACAGTGAAGATGCTGCCTCGGCAAGGAAAAACCGGCGGCGGAACAACAGAAGGAGGAAAGGCAAAGAAGTGCTAGTTGTTGAGCAGTCCGGCAACAGTGGTGGCGCCAAGGAAGCCAAAGCTGGTGACTCCGGCAAGGAGGTTGCCGCGGAGGTGGCGGTCGCCGACAAGCAGGACGGCACCAACAAGCAGTATTGCAAGATCCACCGCACCAAGGGCCATGATCTCCAGAACTGTAAGAAAGTCGAGCAGCTTGTTGAGCAACAGAAAGCTGAATATGAGCGGCGCGACAAGGAGAAGGCCCAGGAAGGTGCTGGGGGATCCGGCAAGAAACGTCCCGGCCGAGGAGGACGCCGCGGCAAGGCCAAGCAGCGGCAAGGAGACATACCTCCTCGCGGCCGCGACAAGGATGAAGACGACGACGACGATGAAGACATGGATGATGAGGAGACTGATGAGCAGGAGTTCCAGAAAGCCACAGAGGTCCTGTGCGTTGACGGTGGTGCTTCTCTGCACACCTCGCACCACCAGCTCAAGCAGTGGGTGCGGGATGTTAATGCAGCAGAACCACTCGTCGAGTCACGCAAGCCTCTGAAATGGTCTAGCACACCTATCATCTTTGATATTGAGGACCACCCTGATCGCATAACTGCGGTCGGGTGCTTGCCGATGTTGGTTTCACCAACAATCCGCAACCTCAAGGTCACTAAGATGCTAGTTGACTGCGGGGCCGGCTTGAACCTGATCTCCTCCGCGGTGCTCCAGAAACTACAAATCCCTAACAGCGAGCTCGAAGAGACCGGTACGTTTCAAGGAATCAACCCGGGAAGAAGCAAGCCGAAGGGAAAGATCACGTTGCCAGTAACATTTGGCAGCGAGCTGAACTTCAGGACTGAGAGGGTCACATTTGATGTTGCTGACTTTCCATTACCTTACAATGGAATCCTTGGCCGTCCGGCACTCGCCAAGTTCATGGCAGCCTCTCACTATGCGTACAACGTACTGAAAATGCCAGGCTCGATAAGTGTCATCTCTGTCCCCGGCGACAAGAAGGATGCTCTTATCTGTGCCAACAAGATTTACCGGGAAGCAGCAGCCGCAGCAGAACGCAAGACACTTGCCGCTGAAGCTCCCGGGGGGAAGAAGAAGACCAAGTCCGGCAAGAGTTCTGATGCCCACTCCGGCAAGCGCACCTCTTCGGAGTGCAGCGCTACCGTCGAGGACACACCATCGAGCTCCACCGGCAAGTGTAAGAAGGCAATGACAGCTCCACCTGAACCAAGAAGGTGTCCGCCAAGGAGGATGGCGCTGGTGGTACCTTCACCATCAGCGCCACTCTTAACCCCAAATAGGAAAGCGCGCTCGTTGCTTTCCTGTGGCCGAATGTCGACATGTTTGCGTGGCAACCGTCTGATATCCCCGGTGTTCCCAGGAAAGTATTGAGCACCACCTTGCCGTCTGTCCTCATGCGCGGCCCGTCAAGCAGAAAGTCAGGAAACAGGCAGTGGAGCGTCAAGAATTCATCGCAGAAGAAATAAAGAAGTTGGAAGCAGCAGGCCTTGTCAGAGGAGTGCTCCATCCCACGTGGTTGGCCAATCCTGTTGTCGTGCGCAAGGCTAACGGAAAATGGAGGCTTTGTATTGATTTCATTGATGTTAATAAAGCTTGTCCCAAAGACCCATTTCCCTTGCCGCGTATTGACCAGATTGTTGACTCCACAGCCGGATGTGATTTGCTTTCATTTCTTGATGCATACTCAGGATACCATCAGATCTTCATGGCAGAAGAGGATGAAGAGAAAACCGCATTTATCACCCCGTGTGGCACGTACTACTTCATACGGATGCCTTTCGGTTTGAAGAATGCTGGTTCAACATTCACAAGGGTAGTCCACCACACTTTTGAGCTGTAGATGCATAGAAATGTGGAAGCCTACATGGATGACATAGTGGTTAAAAGCAAAAACAGGGCGACCCTGATTCAAGATTTAGACGAGACATTTGCAAATCTGTGCAAGATCAACCTCAAGCTTAACCCCGAGAAGTGCGTGTTTGGAGTCCCATCCGGCAAGCTTCTCGGGTTCTTCGTGTCTCAGCGGGGAATTGAAGCCAATCCCGACAAGATCAAGGACATTGAGCAGATCGAAGCACCAAAGCGCGTCAAGGATGTACGAAGGCTTGCCGGTTGCGTGGCTGCTCTCAGCAGGTTTATCTCTAGATCTGCTGAGCGCGCCCAGCCATTTTTCAAAATTTTGAAAAAGGCAGGTCCAATGAAATGGACTCCGGAGGCGGAGGCTGCGCTGCAGGACTTGAAGAGATACCTGTCCTCCACTCCAACACTTGTCGCACCTAGGCCGCAGGAGAAGTTGCTGCTGTATATAGCGGCAACCAATCAAGTGGTTAGTGCTGCGTTAGTGGCGGAGAGGGAGGCAGATGATAAGCCAGCAACCACGGCAGATGCATCCAGCGACAAGCAGGGGGCTTCGCCGACAAGCTCTGGTCCCGACAAAGATGGATCTGCGCAGGAGCATGATAAGATGCAGAAGAGAATGGTGCAGCGCCCAGTTTACTTTGTCAGTTCCCTTCTACAGGGGGCTAGATCAAGGTACTCTGGTGTGCAGAAGTTGCTTTTCGGCCTCCTCATGGCGTCGAGAAAGCTGCGCCATTACTTCCAAGCACATGAGATCACAGTCGTCACTCGCTTTCTGCTAAAGAGGATACTGGAAAATCCAGAAGCGACAGGCAGGATTGTCGAGTGGGCGCTGGAACTGTCAAGCTTTGGCCTCAAGTTTGAGAGCACTTCAACTATCCAAAGCAGAGCATTGGCAAAGTTCATAGTAGAGTGGACGCCAACACCAGATGAAGAAATTCCAGAGACGAGCATCCCCGTCAAAGAGGCAAGCAAAGAGTGGCTGGTGTACTTTGATGGTGCCTTCTCGCTGCAAGGCGCTGGTGCGGGCGTGCTCCTTGTCACAACCACCGGAGAGCACCTCAAGTACGTAGTCCAGATGCACTTTCCCAAGGAGCAAGCAACCAACAATATTGCAGAGTATGAAGGATTGCTTGCCGGTCTCAGAATTGCAGTAGACCTCGGGATCAAGAAGCTCATTGTCAGGGGTGACTCACAGCTTGTCGTCCGCCAAGTGAACAAGAACTACCAGAGTCCATTGATGGAAGCATACGTTGATGAAGTGAGGAAGCTAGAAGAGCACTTTGACGGCCTACAGATGGAACATATCCCAAGAACTCAGAATGACATTGCTGATGGCCTGTCAAAGTGCGCCGCACTAAAGTTACCTGTGGAACCAGGGATCTTTGTGCTCAAGTTGACTCAACCATCCGTAACACCATCAACTGGACAAAGCAAGAAGAGGAAGTTGATTTCTGGTGACTACTTTCCGGCAGAGCCCCCCGGAGCCTCCGCCAAGAAAGTCCCCAAGATCAACACCAAGGTTGCTGAGGGGCAGTCTGCTCCGGCAAGCCTTATGGTTTGTTCCGTTGAAGCAGACGCTCCCGACAAGTTTTGCTCCGGCAAGCTTGCCAGGGAACATCAAGCTCCGGCAGGGCCGCAAGTCCTTGCCGTAGAAGCGGATGTTCCCGCAGCAGCAGATGTGCCTTTAGTCCTTGTTGTCGAGCCACAAGCTCCAGCATGGGCACAGCAGATTGTCCATTTCCTTCAGACAGGAGAACTTCCCGAAGAGCAAAAAGAAGCGGAAAAAGTAGCCCGGCAGTCAAGTATGTACCAGTTTGTCGATAGCATACTGTACAGAAGAAGACTCAACGGTGTGAAATTGAAGTGTATTTGCCGGGAAGATGGACAAAAGCTGTTGGCAGAGATACATGGAGGCATATGTGGCCACCACATTGGCGCAAGAGCACTTGCCGGCAAAGCTTTCCAGCAAGGTTTCTTTTGGCCGACAGCCCTCCAGGATGCAACTACACAAGTAACCAAGTGTGAAGCGTGCCAGTTCCACTCCAAACAGATACACCAGCCAGCTCAAGCTCTCCAGACGATCCCTTTATCCTAGCCATTTTCGGTCTGGGGGCTCGATATCCTCGGCCCCTTCCCCCGAGCTGTCGGGGGCTTTGAGTACTTGTACGTCGCAATCGACAAGTTCACAAAGTGGCCGGAAGTGCAGCCAGTGAGGAAGGTGACAGCACAGTCAGCAGTCAAGTTCTTCAGGTCAATTGTTTGCCGTTTCGGGATCCCTAACAGGACCATCACCGACAACG
>NW_025236536.1:0-5232 GCF_018294505.1 Triticum aestivum | reverse complement strand
GAAACTGTGGATCTGCAGGGCTGAGTTCGGCATGGGGTGCCTGATCGGACCCAATGAGCGCATACATCGACAGTTCGGGGTGCTTGCCCAGGGCCAAGTCTAATATTGGATCTGGGTCTTCGGTCGGGATTCCACAAGGGAAGACGTCTGGCGGGGCTCATGCTCTCGTCTTCAGACAAGGAGACCCGCCCCGGATCTAAGGTCGGGGTAGGTATGAGTGTTGACCCCTGAACAGGATCGAACAGAGGATCTGAAGAGTCTTCTTGGCGGGGGTACAGATCTCCTCGGATGTCATCGAACCCATCGAAGACCAGATCTCCTCGGATGTCAGCGACACAGTTCAGGTTTCCAAACCCGATCAGGTGGCCGGGGGCATAACTGTCGACCTGCTCGAGGCGACCGATCGAGTTGGCGCGAAACACAAAGCCACCGAACACAAAAACCTGTCCGTGGAGAACGGTTTCCCTGGACGCAACATCATTGTTGATGAAGAGGTGAGCCATCGATCCTTTTGCCGACGATACAGTGGAGCTCTCAATGAAAGCACCAATGTCGGTGTCAAAACCGGCTGATCTGGGGTAGGAGGGCCCAAGCTGTATGCATGAAGACCGATGGTAACTATGGACAAAGGACACCGTGTTTACTCAGGTTCGGGCCCTCTTAATGGAGGTAAAACCCTACTCCTGCTTGATTATATTCGAGGGGTATAGGGGTTACAAGAGTTGATCTACCACGAGATCGTGTTGGCTAACCCTAGATTGGCTAGACTAGCTATGTTATGATCCTACCTCCATTCTAACCCTCCGGTTTATATAGACAACAGAGTTGCTTAGGGTAATACAAAGTCGGTTTAACAAAAAGGATATAACAAATCCGGACACCTATACTTGCCAACCATGCATACGGGAGTCCATTCCGGACACGAGAGATGATCTTAGGTCTTGTATCTTGATGGCCCATTAATCCGTCCCACATCCAATAGACCGGACGCCCAAGGACCCGCTAGTCCAGGATTCCCACAACGGCGTTGTAGTGTGCTTGTGCCTGCTCCATGGTGAAGCCGACGTGCACAGGAGACACGGGAGCCGGGGCGGTGTCGTTGGTGCCTGTCCCCATCGTGGTGTCGTCCTCGTAGCCGGAGACCTCAGGCGAGCTAGCTGGCAAGCCGGCCTCGATCTGCCCGGCGTGGGCCAAAAGAGTTATGTGTGGGCCAACGACTGTTATAAACAAAGAGAAAAACATGAAACTAATGATAGAGATTGAAGAGCTGATGGAACAGGAACGATTCCATCACAAATAAAGGTTGCAGGTAACGGTGATAGGAACACACTAATTTTTCCAGATATTTGCGTTGGAACCGGGGAAGAAAAATTACATTAAGAGAATACAAAATGACCAAGGGGTCTAGTTGGAAGGTATAAATTTATTGAACCCTCATATTTGAGATTATTTTACTAATCTATTTACTTCTCAAGTGAATGATATATATTATGGTCTATTGGAGAAAATTGTGCCAAACGTAGATGAAATAATGAATGAGCATTGAGGGAGTCCTGGATTAGGGGGTGTCCGGATAGCCGGACTATAACCTTTGGCCGGACTCCTGGACTATGAAGATACAAGATTGAAGACTTCGTCCCGTGTCCGGATGGGACATTCCTTGGAGTGGAAGGCAAGCTTGGCGATACAGATATGTAGATCTCCTCCCATTGTAACCGACTTTGTGTAACCCTAGCCCTCTCCGGTGTCTATATAAACCGGAGGGTTTTAGTCCATAGGACGAACAACAATCATACCATAGGCTAGCTTCTAGGGTTTAGCCTCTCTGATCTCGTGGTGGATCTACTATTGTACTACCAATATCATCAGTATTAATCAAGCAGGAGTAGGGTTTTACCTCCATCGAGAGGGCCCAAACCTGGGTAAAAACATCGTGTCTCTTGTCTCCTGTTACCATCCGCCTAGACGCACAGTTCGGGACTCCCTACCCGAGAACCGCCGGTTTTGACACCGACATTGGTGCTTTCTTGGAGAGTTCTGCTGTGCCGTCGCCATCAGGAAGGATGCCTCATCCCGTCTTTAAAGATGGCTCTATTGCTAAAGGAGCTTTGGCTATCGGCCAAATTCTCCGGCTAGGCGGTTTTCTTATGACCGCCTGTTCGGCCGCCGCGTCGATGATGACTTCTCGGGTCATCGAAAGCAACAATCTCCACGTCAACTCGGAACTCCCCGAGCAGTTAGATCCGATGAAGCTCTCTTCCTTAACCGAGCTCTTGGATCGCATCGCTGCCCTAGGAGTCGCTACAGACTACGATCAGATTGGGCCTAAACCTGATCCGAGAGAGATTAACTCTCCCCAGGTTACCCACCATGTCGCAGTGGTGGAGGAACAATGCGGCAAGCCTTCATCTATCTTAAGGACTAGTTATGTCCGGATTCCCGATCCCTCCAAGCCGGATACCCGTGGTGGGGAGGACGTCACTCAAGCCCTGAACCTAAAGTCAGGCAGCAGGCTAGATTCATTGGACAACATCCAAGAACCCAAGCTTCCGAGTTCAGAAACTCCTTGGCCCCTGAGTCTCAGATTGGGCGAGGTTCCAGATTTAATTCCACCCGCCCACCCAAATATAAGGGATCTATCCCAAATTCGGCAAGAGCCCACAGAAACAGTACACCATTACTGGGCCAGATTCTTCCTGGTTATGAACATGACAGAGGACTGCCGCGAGGAGGATGCAATTTCATTCTTCTGCAATAATTGCACGAACAACGGAATCCTCAACGCCATAAGCCTCCATGAAATTACTGCTTCGCCGACTTGGCATTGATAGTATGAAAGTACTGTGTGATGGAAAGCGCCTGGAAAACCGAAATAAAATTTTGGGACAATCCGGCCCTGAATACAAACCTAGTCCGAAATAAAAGGGTGCATTATCGCCAGGCACCTGGGTTAAACACCAAAAAGCAAAAACCCTCTATAGGGCATGGAACCGTACTGGAGGGATGGCTCAATGGACCCTGTAAAATTCATAGTACAGGGGGCGCCACACCAACTCATAGCCTTAAAGCATGTTAGATACTCCGGCAGGTGGCCAGTAGTGGCGAGGAGCTTCTAACTCCAGAATTCACAAAGCACCAGCCCAGGGATACCAGTACGGTATTTACAGTCTTCGAGACTTTCGCATCAAATAATATGCGGAAACGAACACTCTGCAGCCTTGCCGAAGTCTACCAAGTAGCAACAATAAACCCATGGAGTGACACGGCTATTACCTTTAATGCCAGTGATGAACCTAAATTCCGAACAGCCCGAGCACCAGCCGCATTGGTCCTCAGTTCAATAGTGGACGGCTTTCGCCTTACCAAGGTACTCATGGACGGAATAGACTGGAGCCGCATTGAGCGAAGCAACACAACCTTTAGAGGAATAATCCCCAGTCTGGAAGCGTGCTGTACAGGAAAAATCACACTGGATGTGGTGTTCAGCTCCAAGGCCGGACTCGAGGGTGGAGGTCAACACGAACGATCCTCCAACAGAGTATGCGGACAGATTTTCCGCTACAAACTCTGAAGTGGAGAGCGCCATGAATCATAGGCGCCGACGGGCCACACTACGCGACTCTACTTTCTCTGAAGAGGCGTTTGATGCCTTCAACTCAGGGGATGCGTACAACCGGGCTGCTCCGGATAATTACATGTCCGAGGAGGTCACGTTTCAAGTGGCCCCATTCAGCAGCGGATACCACGCTCTATTAGGGCGAGAGGCATTCACAATTTTTCAAGCTATACCCCATTACGGGTACATGAAGCTCAAAATGCCCGGACCCAACGGAATCATCACTCTTGCTAGTGACCCGGACATAGCACTCCATGCCGAAAATAAGACAGCCGCACTGGCCCTTGAGGCACTATCCGAAGCCCTAGCGGCCGAGGAACTGACTGCGCTGCGCTCCACGGTGAACAGGGACGACGTGATACTCGATAAAAGATCCAAGTCCACCTCCTTTAAACCGGCGGATGAAATAGTCAAATTCCAAGTCCATCCAACGGACCCTACAAAAATGGCATCCATCAGGGTGCAATTAAACCCTGATGTAGACGCCGCACTACGAGAATTCCTACGCGAAAATTGGGTCATTTTTGCCTGGCACCCTTCAGACATGCCAGGAATCCCACGCAGGCTAGCCGAGCATAGCCTAAACATCCTAAAAGGATTCAAGCCTGTCAAGCAGGCTCTTCGGCGTTTCTCCGAACCTAAGAGACAAGCCAAGGGAGAGGCGATAGCCAAACTACTGGAGGCCAGATTCATCAGAGATATAAAACATCTGGACTGGCTAGCAAACCTGGTGATGGTACCAAAGAAGGACAAATCCTGGCGCCTATGCGTCGATTTCAAGGACCTCAACAAGGCTTGCCCAAATGATCCCTTCCCCCTCCCCCGCATCGATCAAATTATCGACACTACCGCAGGACACTATTCATTGTGTTTCCTCAACGCATACTCCGGCTACCATCAAATTAAGATGGCAGAGCCAGACCAAGCTGCAACGGCATTCATCACCCCATACGGCCCATTCTGCTTCAACACAATGCCCTTCAGGCTCAAAAACGCCGGCGCAACATATCAGCGCCTGATTCAGACATGTCTGGCAAACCAGATCGGCAAAACAGTGGAAGCATACGTAGATGACGTGGTCGTCAAAACCAAGCATGTCAAAACTCTAGTAGACGACTTGAGGCTCACATTCGATAACCTCCGAACATATGACATCAAGCTTAACCCGGAAAAATGCGTTTTCGGCGTACCAGCCGGAAAGCTCTTGGGCTTCATTGTATCCGGTAGAGGAATTGAAGCAAACCCAGCCAAGATCCGAGCTCTGTCACAATTGGATATTCCAAAGGACCTCAAACAAATACAAAAATTGACTGGATGTGTGGCGGCTCTAAGCCACTTTATCTCCCGCTTGGGAGAGAAGGCATTACCCATTTATCGCCTCCTCCGGCGCACCGAACACTTCGAGTGGACGGATGCCGCAACGGCCGGACTCGAAGAAATAAAAGCCATATTGGCAACAATCCCGGTCCTGGCCACGCCTAACATCGGCGAACCAATGCTATTATACATTGCGGCAACATATCAAGTTGTAAGCGCAGTGCTCGTCGTCGAACGAGAAAAGGACAGACACAAATTCCCCCTTCAAAAACCAGTTTACTACGTGTCCACTATCCTCA
>NW_025236535.1:0-5232 GCF_018294505.1 Triticum aestivum | reverse complement strand
GAAACTGTGGATCTGCAGGGCTGAGTTCGGCATGGGGTGCCTGATCGGACCCAATGAGCGCATACATCGACAGTTCGGGGTGCTTGCCCAGGGCCAAGTCTAATATTGGATCTGGGTCTTCGGTCGGGATTCCACAAGGGAAGACGTCTGGCGGGGCTCATGCTCTCGTCTTCAGACAAGGAGACCCGCCCCGGATCTAAGGTCGGGGTAGGTATGAGTGTTGACCCCTGAACAGGATCGAACAGAGGATCTGAAGAGTCTTCTTGGCGGGGGTACAGATCTCCTCGGATGTCATCGAACCCATCGAAGACCAGATCTCCTCGGATGTCAGCGACACAGTTCAGGTTTCCAAACCCGATCAGGTGGCCGGGGGCATAACTGTCGACCTGCTCGAGGCGACCGATCGAGTTGGCGCGAAACACAAAGCCACCGAACACAAAAACCTGTCCGTGGAGAACGGTTTCCCTGGACGCAACATCATTGTTGATGAAGAGGTGAGCCATCGATCCTTTTGCCGACGATACAGTGGAGCTCTCAATGAAAGCACCAATGTCGGTGTCAAAACCGGCTGATCTGGGGTAGGAGGGCCCAAGCTGTATGCATGAAGACCGATGGTAACTATGGACAAAGGACACCGTGTTTACTCAGGTTCGGGCCCTCTTAATGGAGGTAAAACCCTACTCCTGCTTGATTATATTCGAGGGGTATAGGGGTTACAAGAGTTGATCTACCACGAGATCGTGTTGGCTAACCCTAGATTGGCTAGACTAGCTATGTTATGATCCTACCTCCATTCTAACCCTCCGGTTTATATAGACAACAGAGTTGCTTAGGGTAATACAAAGTCGGTTTAACAAAAAGGATATAACAAATCCGGACACCTATACTTGCCAACCATGCATACGGGAGTCCATTCCGGACACGAGAGATGATCTTAGGTCTTGTATCTTGATGGCCCATTAATCCGTCCCACATCCAATAGACCGGACGCCCAAGGACCCGCTAGTCCAGGATTCCCACAACGGCGTTGTAGTGTGCTTGTGCCTGCTCCATGGTGAAGCCGACGTGCACAGGAGACACGGGAGCCGGGGCGGTGTCGTTGGTGCCTGTCCCCATCGTGGTGTCGTCCTCGTAGCCGGAGACCTCAGGCGAGCTAGCTGGCAAGCCGGCCTCGATCTGCCCGGCGTGGGCCAAAAGAGTTATGTGTGGGCCAACGACTGTTATAAACAAAGAGAAAAACATGAAACTAATGATAGAGATTGAAGAGCTGATGGAACAGGAACGATTCCATCACAAATAAAGGTTGCAGGTAACGGTGATAGGAACACACTAATTTTTCCAGATATTTGCGTTGGAACCGGGGAAGAAAAATTACATTAAGAGAATACAAAATGACCAAGGGGTCTAGTTGGAAGGTATAAATTTATTGAACCCTCATATTTGAGATTATTTTACTAATCTATTTACTTCTCAAGTGAATGATATATATTATGGTCTATTGGAGAAAATTGTGCCAAACGTAGATGAAATAATGAATGAGCATTGAGGGAGTCCTGGATTAGGGGGTGTCCGGATAGCCGGACTATAACCTTTGGCCGGACTCCTGGACTATGAAGATACAAGATTGAAGACTTCGTCCCGTGTCCGGATGGGACATTCCTTGGAGTGGAAGGCAAGCTTGGCGATACAGATATGTAGATCTCCTCCCATTGTAACCGACTTTGTGTAACCCTAGCCCTCTCCGGTGTCTATATAAACCGGAGGGTTTTAGTCCATAGGACGAACAACAATCATACCATAGGCTAGCTTCTAGGGTTTAGCCTCTCTGATCTCGTGGTGGATCTACTATTGTACTACCAATATCATCAGTATTAATCAAGCAGGAGTAGGGTTTTACCTCCATCGAGAGGGCCCAAACCTGGGTAAAAACATCGTGTCTCTTGTCTCCTGTTACCATCCGCCTAGACGCACAGTTCGGGACTCCCTACCCGAGAACCGCCGGTTTTGACACCGACATTGGTGCTTTCTTGGAGAGTTCTGCTGTGCCGTCGCCATCAGGAAGGATGCCTCATCCCGTCTTTAAAGATGGCTCTATTGCTAAAGGAGCTTTGGCTATCGGCCAAATTCTCCGGCTAGGCGGTTTTCTTATGACCGCCTGTTCGGCCGCCGCGTCGATGATGACTTCTCGGGTCATCGAAAGCAACAATCTCCACGTCAACTCGGAACTCCCCGAGCAGTTAGATCCGATGAAGCTCTCTTCCTTAACCGAGCTCTTGGATCGCATCGCTGCCCTAGGAGTCGCTACAGACTACGATCAGATTGGGCCTAAACCTGATCCGAGAGAGATTAACTCTCCCCAGGTTACCCACCATGTCGCAGTGGTGGAGGAACAATGCGGCAAGCCTTCATCTATCTTAAGGACTAGTTATGTCCGGATTCCCGATCCCTCCAAGCCGGATACCCGTGGTGGGGAGGACGTCACTCAAGCCCTGAACCTAAAGTCAGGCAGCAGGCTAGATTCATTGGACAACATCCAAGAACCCAAGCTTCCGAGTTCAGAAACTCCTTGGCCCCTGAGTCTCAGATTGGGCGAGGTTCCAGATTTAATTCCACCCGCCCACCCAAATATAAGGGATCTATCCCAAATTCGGCAAGAGCCCACAGAAACAGTACACCATTACTGGGCCAGATTCTTCCTGGTTATGAACATGACAGAGGACTGCCGCGAGGAGGATGCAATTTCATTCTTCTGCAATAATTGCACGAACAACGGAATCCTCAACGCCATAAGCCTCCATGAAATTACTGCTTCGCCGACTTGGCATTGATAGTATGAAAGTACTGTGTGATGGAAAGCGCCTGGAAAACCGAAATAAAATTTTGGGACAATCCGGCCCTGAATACAAACCTAGTCCGAAATAAAAGGGTGCATTATCGCCAGGCACCTGGGTTAAACACCAAAAAGCAAAAACCCTCTATAGGGCATGGAACCGTACTGGAGGGATGGCTCAATGGACCCTGTAAAATTCATAGTACAGGGGGCGCCACACCAACTCATAGCCTTAAAGCATGTTAGATACTCCGGCAGGTGGCCAGTAGTGGCGAGGAGCTTCTAACTCCAGAATTCACAAAGCACCAGCCCAGGGATACCAGTACGGTATTTACAGTCTTCGAGACTTTCGCATCAAATAATATGCGGAAACGAACACTCTGCAGCCTTGCCGAAGTCTACCAAGTAGCAACAATAAACCCATGGAGTGACACGGCTATTACCTTTAATGCCAGTGATGAACCTAAATTCCGAACAGCCCGAGCACCAGCCGCATTGGTCCTCAGTTCAATAGTGGACGGCTTTCGCCTTACCAAGGTACTCATGGACGGAATAGACTGGAGCCGCATTGAGCGAAGCAACACAACCTTTAGAGGAATAATCCCCAGTCTGGAAGCGTGCTGTACAGGAAAAATCACACTGGATGTGGTGTTCAGCTCCAAGGCCGGACTCGAGGGTGGAGGTCAACACGAACGATCCTCCAACAGAGTATGCGGACAGATTTTCCGCTACAAACTCTGAAGTGGAGAGCGCCATGAATCATAGGCGCCGACGGGCCACACTACGCGACTCTACTTTCTCTGAAGAGGCGTTTGATGCCTTCAACTCAGGGGATGCGTACAACCGGGCTGCTCCGGATAATTACATGTCCGAGGAGGTCACGTTTCAAGTGGCCCCATTCAGCAGCGGATACCACGCTCTATTAGGGCGAGAGGCATTCACAATTTTTCAAGCTATACCCCATTACGGGTACATGAAGCTCAAAATGCCCGGACCCAACGGAATCATCACTCTTGCTAGTGACCCGGACATAGCACTCCATGCCGAAAATAAGACAGCCGCACTGGCCCTTGAGGCACTATCCGAAGCCCTAGCGGCCGAGGAACTGACTGCGCTGCGCTCCACGGTGAACAGGGACGACGTGATACTCGATAAAAGATCCAAGTCCACCTCCTTTAAACCGGCGGATGAAATAGTCAAATTCCAAGTCCATCCAACGGACCCTACAAAAATGGCATCCATCAGGGTGCAATTAAACCCTGATGTAGACGCCGCACTACGAGAATTCCTACGCGAAAATTGGGTCATTTTTGCCTGGCACCCTTCAGACATGCCAGGAATCCCACGCAGGCTAGCCGAGCACAGCCTAAACATCCTAAAAGGATTCAAGCCTGTCAAGCAGGCTCTTCGGCGTTTCTCCGAACCTAAGAGACAAGCCAAGGGAGAGGCGATAGCCAAACTACTGGAGGCCAGATTCATCAGAGATATAAAACATCTGGACTGGCTAGCAAACCTGGTGATGGTACCAAAGAAGGACAAATCCTGGCGCCTATGCGTCGATTTCAAGGACCTCAACAAGGCTTGCCCAAATGATCCCTTCCCCCTCCCCCGCATCGATCAAATTATCGACACTACCGCAGGACACTATTCATTGTGTTTCCTCAACGCATACTCTGTCTACCATCAAATTAAGATGGCAGAGCCAGACCAAGCTGCAACGGCATTCATCACCCCATACGGCCCATTCTGCTTCAACACAATGCCCTTCAGGCTCAAAAACGCCGGCGCAACATATCAGCGCCTGATTCAGACATGTCTGGCAAACCAGATCGGCAAAACAGTGGAAGCATACGTAGATGACGTGGTCGTCAAAACCAAGCATGTCAAAACTCTAGTAGACGACTTGAGGCTCACATTCGATAACCTCCGAACATATGACATCAAGCTTAACCCGGAAAAATGCGTTTTCGGCGTACCAGCCGGAAAGCTCTTGGGCTTCATTGTATCCGGTAGAGGAATTGAAGCAAACCCAGCCAAGATCCGAGCTCTGTCACAATTGGATATTCCAAAGGACCTCAAACAAATACAAAAATTGACTGGATGTGTGGCGGCTCTAAGCCACTTTATCTCCCGCTTGGGAGAGAAGGCATTACCCATTTATCGCCTCCTCCGGCGCACCGAACACTTCGAGTGGACGGATGCCGCAACGGCCGGACTCGAAGAAATAAAAGCCATATTGGCAACAATCCCGGTCCTGGCCACGCCTAACATCGGCGAACCAATGCTATTATACATTGCGGCAACATATCAAGTTGTAAGCGCAGTGCTCGTCGTCGAACGAGAAAAGGACAGACACAAATTCCCCCTTCAAAAACCAGTTTACTACGTGTCCACTATCCTCA
>NW_025236534.1:0-5233 GCF_018294505.1 Triticum aestivum | reverse complement strand
CGCCACCGTCCCCAACCCGCCGCCGGCGACAGAGCATCGATCTCGCCGCCGTACGCCCGAGGCCGCAACGCCTCGGTCAGCGCTGCTCCCTCCTTCTGTTTCGTCGAGCGGTTTCGCCTCCGACGTCCGTCGCCCGTGCCACCTCGCCGCCGGCGAGCTTCCCGGCGACTACAGGTAGCTAACTGCATACATGTTCTGCTCCTACTCCTCTGGTATGCCTCATGTGTTCGTGCCGTGCGGCTGCGCCGGTCCCATGCTCTGATTGTCACTCAACTGCGCCCAACTAGCTGCTAGTTCAGAGCAAAGACATTTCCTGCTACGCTCTACTACTACTGCTCTGTTTTCCCCTTGTGCCCAAGTCTGTTCATGCTTAGTTGCTTACTGTGGTGGTTAAAATACTCATGTCAGTCTTGGGTTTACCTGCAACATGATGGAATGGAGGAGGGTGTTATGCTGAAAGTTTGGAAGATTCAGGGGATGTTTGCTAAAATCTGCTGCTCTGCTCTATAATTAGCTCAGATATTCATTTCAATTCATCTGTTTCACCACCTGATTATGCGAAACTACCCATAGCGCAAGTTGTTCAGATGCATGTGTTTGCTAAAACATACTGCTCTTTAGTTCACTGTTTTTGCTATGCTTGTGAGTTATCCTTTTCTTTTAAACGGATTTGTGAGTTATCCTTGATATTCAGTGAAAATGTGGATCATTTCAGAAGAGAACCCCGCCAGGTCCCATGTCTACCGAATGGGAAGGGGTAGAAGCCAAGAAGCCTCTCTTGGTGGCCCGGAACAGCAGCGTTTCTTCGATTTGGGTGGTGGTCGCTAGCACCACGGTCGCCGTTGCTGGATCCTTCGTGTTCGGCATCTCGGTATGTAACTCGACTTGTTCGAATGCTGTCCGTGTCACCATTTTACATTCTCGAGTAGATTATATGCCACTAAAGAAGATCCAAGAACAATAATGTGTGACAATTCTTCCATTTAATTAGTGTTAGGTAGACATATGTCATACTATTGTTCTAGTTCAAATATTTCCATGGTCGGCAACTTAATTGTGACTCCTTATTTTGTAGGTGGGCTACTCTTCGCCATCTCAGAAGGGCATCATGCGGGATCTTCATCTTTCCTTAGCAGAGGTACTCATTTATACTATAACATTTTTATTTGTTCATCTTGGTGGTTGTGACCTGGTGGGTCAACTTGACACATCATCACTATAAGCATCTGCTCTTTTAACCATCATGCAGTATTCTGTCTTTGGCTCGATATTAACCATAGGAGCAATGCTGGGCGCTATTGTCAGCGGTACCATAGCAGATCGAGTTGGCCGAAGATGTGTAAGTTTCAATCCCATTTTCATCCTGCTAATTAAGCCATCTAACGAGCGTGTACTTGCCAAAACAAATCATTTATAGCCTCTCAAGTCTCAACTAACTGGCGTCATCTTGATGTGAAGGCAATGGCAATATCAGATGTGTTCTGCATTCTTGGATATCTCCTTATAGCCTTTTCTAAGGTCCCTCCCTCAGTACTCCATGTATCTCTACTTCAGTGTGCATTTCAGTACCTACTGTAACTTTGAAGGGAATAACACTCCTTAGTTCATCCTGTAATTTGTTTCCTTCTTTTCTGTATAATATTCTTCTCTAGAACTCTGTGTGGCTTGACCTTGGGAGGCTCTCAATTGGATGTGGAATTGGCCTTCTTTCCTATGTGGTGATTATAGCAAACAAACTCCATCTTGTTACTTTTTCCAACCAATTTTGTCTGAAAGTTGTGTTACCTGCACAGGTCCCAGTATATATATCAGAGATAACACCCAAGAATCTTAGAGGACGGTTCGCAGCCGTAAACCAGGTTTGTATCCAACCTGGGAGATTTCATTACTGGTTGTGCTTGTATACAGTATTATCTTAAGAAGGCAAGTATATCCATTTCTGCAGTTTATGATATGTTGTGGGGCATCGCTCGCGTATGCTCTGGGGACATGTATCACCTGGCGTACCTTGGCAATCGTAGGTACATTAATTTGTTTGAATTTACTTCCCTACCATTCATATAAGACTGAAACAAATATATTTCAAAATACGTTTGTTGTATGAGGATCCCTCATTGCACCAATTTTTACTGGTACTTGTTTCAGTCTAGCATATTGGCCTCAAAATGCATGCACTTGTATTTTTTAGAAAATAGAAATAAAATGCATATTGATATGGCTAGCTATTGCTCTTGTAGGAGTGACACCATGTTTACTGCAGCTGGCTGGCCTTCTTGTGATTCCCGAATCTCCCAGGTGGCTGGTAAGTAGGCTTTCCTTGTAGTGTTGGTACTTGACGAATCTCTTTCCTCCATCCACTTCCGTTCTTGGTTCTAGAACTACTTGTTTTCTCTCCTGTTTGCTCTGTTTTTTGGGTAGCTCTGTTTTCCGGCGTGTTTCCTGTTTTTTGCCTCTGGCTTTGTTTTCTTTCACTATTTTGCCTGTAAGGTCCCTTCTTCTAATACAAAAGACACATTTTTATGTGTGTTTGAGAAAAAAAACACATATATAGTAGTACTATGTGGCATTGACAAACTTAGCATTTTTATGATCATTGCTTGACATTCCATCAAGTTCAGATGCAAGGAAGCAGATTTTGGGGTAACAACAATTTCTATAAATATTCAGTTTGAGACCTAAATTCATTGCGTGCAGACAAATTGAAATAAGTGTGAAATCATCTTCTCACATTATTATAGCTGCTGTAAGACCTGTATTCATTAGATGGAGCCTACAGTTTTGCCCTTCTTTGATAGAAAACCATGCATTTCAGGCTAAGATCAGACACTCAGGTGCACTTGAGGAAGCGTTACAGAAGCTAAGGGGAAAAGAAACGGACATCTCTGAAGAGGCAGCCGATATCAAAGTATCAACTATTCAGTACTTGAGAGTTTAAATAGAATACCAACTTAGTCCTGCATTGCTCAAATGCCTAGCTTATTATATATGTTCAGGATTTCACGGAAAAGCTTCAGCAACTACCACAGTCAAAGATGTTGGACCTATTTCAGAAAGATTATATTCATGCTGTCACCGTAAGTATTCTAGTTATGCATTTCTAGCTAGAAAGGAGAAGCTTAATTATGTGTAATTTTATAAGATATCAAGTTTCTTTCAGGTTGGAGTTGGGCTAATGGTCCTTCAACAGTTTGGTGGAGTGAATGCAATCTGCTTCTACGCCAGTGAGATATTTGTTTCGGCTGGTAATGAGTTTTAGCAACCTGTTCCCTTAACTTTCTCATCCTTACTGCTTTTAGTTACTCAGCATATTTTTTACCATGTGTTACTTTTGGGTACTAACTATCCATGACACGAATCAGGTTTCTCGTCAGGGAACACTGGAATGCTCGCTATGGTTGCGGTTCAGGTATTTAATCATGGCTCTTATGCAGGTTTTTTTGCTTCACAGTTCTTACTGATTTTATGGTGTCCTTGTAGATTCCGATGACGGCACTTGGGGTGCTTCTGTTGGACAAGGCTGGAAGGAGGCCACTTCTAATGGTAAAAAAAGATCCACAGGTTTTTAGAAAATAAAAAATGATACACCTAGTAATGGATTCTAAGACAGTAATTTCCATGCTGCAATGCCCCAGGTCTGTGCAGCTGGGACATGCCTGGGTTGCCTACTAGTTGGCCTGTCATTCTTGTCCAAGGTTTGAATCTTCTGAAACTGATAGCATCCTTGTAAGAACGCCACACATGTGCTATTATATAATTTACTCTTTCTTGAACAGGAACATCATTGGGCGAAGGACCTCAATGTGGCATTGGCATTGACGGGGATTCTGGTATGTACCGCATCTTAGTTTTAACTTCTTTTTGAGCAATGTTGCCAGATGTCTACTCATTGTAAACATCTCTGTTGCTTTGGAAACCAAATCTTCAGTGGGTCTTTCTCACTGGGTATGGGAGGAATTCCATGGGTTATAATGTCAGAGGTGCCTTTTTCTGCCGTTAACAAACCATTAAAATAATTATTACTGTGCCCCAATGTATAATCGCGGTATGAATGAATTTGAACACAATCCGTTGCTGGACATGCAGATCTTCCCCATACACATGAAAGGGTCAGCAGGAAGCCTGGTGACCTTGGTGAGCTGGCTCGGCTCATGGATCGTCTCGTATGCCTTCAACTTCCTCCTGCTGTGGAGCTCCTACGGTAAATACAATTGTAGCATAGAAAATGGACCTTCTGATCAAAAGTATAGTCCTGGTTGACCAGAAGCTTTGCTGATGTTTTTGTTTTGTTTTGCCTGTACAACATCGACGGATTAATTTCAGGTACATTTTTCATGTTCGCGAGCATTTGCGGTCTGACTGTTGTATTTGTGGAGCGCCTGGTACCAGAGACTAAAGGAAGGACCCTGGAAGAGATTCAAGCGTCCATGAACTCGTCATTGACGCCAGTTTCTAATGGAATTAACCGACCTGTCTAAATTAATTACTTCCTCTGTTCCATAAGTACTGTCGTGGTTTTAGTTCAAATTTGAATTATTGTCGTGGTTTTAATCCAAATTTGAACTAAAACCACGACAATAATTATGCAACGGAGGGAGTACATGGCTTGGTTTCCCTTTTTGTGTTACGTTTCAGTATGTATCTGGGATATTGTGACTAGTGTGCTCTACAAATATATGGTGTCGTTACTTCTCAGACGACTGACAAATAACCTACAAAGAACATGGGATTTTTGCGGGGTGGTTTGATCTCTACTTGCCAAATGAGCCGAGCGAGCTTGATAAGGCTAGACTAGATGCCTAGCATTGATCTTGTAAACTGTGCAATAGTTAATCGAGATACAGAGGCCACAGTATTATTGCTATTTCTCTTTCCGAAGAAAATAATCTTTGGTTACTTTTGTGGCTTATTTTAATTGCAAACAGTGGCTGTTTTAAATGTTAGAAAAAGAAAAAGGAAAAAGGGGAAACTAGCTACTGTGCTAATGGGCTCTATCTGCTACAGTGAACGGCCCAGCCCACTACCAGGGCATTTTCCTTCAACCTCTATACAGAGGGAACAGAGGCGTGGTGGACGTGTGCCCGCCGTCCACGCCGACGATTGTTGCCGTGGCGGCCATCCGGAGCCTCCCTGGAGGTTAAGTGCATCCCCGCGACCCACTGAACGAAACCCTAGCCCATACATCTCTCTCCCTCGCCTCGCTCTCTTCGATCTGGAGCATACCCGAAGACGCATT
>NW_025236533.1:0-5234 GCF_018294505.1 Triticum aestivum | reverse complement strand
GACACAGGAGAGGATCTTCGGTCTTTGTATCTTCACAGCACATCAGTATGGCCCATGTCTAACAGGCCGGACGCCCGAGGACCCCTTAGTCCAGGACTCCCTCGTAGCCCCTGAACCAGGCTTTCAATGACGAGGTGTCCGACGCACAGATTGTCTTCGGCATTGCAAGGCGGGTTCCTCCTCCGAATACTCCAAAATAGTCTTCGAACGCAACAAACGTGTTCGGCTCTGCAACACAAATACCACACACAACCACAGAGAGTATAATATTTCACGAGTCCAATCCATTGGCAACTTTTGTAGCATGACATTACGTCTGCCCTGTCATCATTTCGAACCATTTTCGCCCTGTCGTTCTACATTTCCAGACGCGGTTCTCATTGGCAAGTCTTGTCAAAGCAGAGATCGTGTCCCCTTATTGTGGGATTTCTCATCAATACGGGTGTGGGTAATCCAACCGTGTCGTCTGCACAGCCCTTGGGAATAGGCGAGTTTTGAGGCGAGTGGGGAGGCGCTTGATATTCACTACCTTTATAAGGAGAACGAATTCCTCTCTTTCACCCATGCCTTCTCTCTCTCTGCCTTCCCATTCTCGAGCTCCAGCGCCCAAGTCCTCATCTTTTTCCGCCGCAAGAAAGCACTCGACCATGTCCAGATATGGAGCGCAAGGCAAGTGGATGGACTCCTCCGTCGGGGAGAAGGACATCATCAAGCTTCGGGAGGCCGGGTACCTGGCCAAAGAAATCGCCCATCGGCTTCCGGCCAAGGGGAAAATCGTCCCCACCCCGAATCCCAATGAGAGGGTGGTGTTCATCCCCCACTTCGTCCGCGGGTTAGGGTTTACTCTCCACCCCTTCGTCCGCGGACTCATGTTCTATTATGGGCTAGATTTCCATGATCTAGCCCCAAACTCCTTCCTCAACATCTCGGCATTTATTGTCGTGTGCGAGGCCTTCCTCCATATTCCTCCCCACTTCGGACTGTGGCTCAAGATATTCAACGTGAAATCGAAGGTGGTAGATGGTCAACACGCAGAGTGCGGGGGTGCCATAGTGAGCAAGATGCCCAATGTCACATGGCCTAAAGGTACCTTTGTGGAGACTGTTAAAGAGTGGCAGAAACTGTGGTTCTACATCATAGAGCCCCACAACACCACCTGGGCCGCGGCAACCGAATTCAAATCTGGAGCCCCCAACCGGCCCACCTCCTGGCTAGAGAAGGTCCTGAATTGGACTTCGTCAGACGAGCTGATAGCGCTGCAAACATGCATCCAGAGCATGGTGGACAAGAACATCAAGCTTGTCAATGTGATCCAAGTGATGCTAGTTCACCGGGTCCTTCCATGCCAGAGTCGGACTTGCCATTTATGGGAGTTCAATCCGGCCAAGCACCAAACCTTGCAACAGTTCTTCAGAACTACGCACGAAGATATCTAGAAGGTGCTCTTCAAGGGCAACGAGACGCTGCTGGAGACGACCGAGGACCGTGGGCACGACCTGGCCCATCCCACTAGTGCGGTAAGTCTTTCGTGTTTCAACGTGTATCCTTTACTTGCTTGTTCAGGGAAGGTACCTAAGACTCACCATTTGTTTTTTCCAGGGCTAGACAAAGAAGGCGGAGCGAATTAAGTGTCCAGCTCCGCTACTCGAGGAACCAGCCATCCTGCTTCTGACGAAGATGCTGGTCCCAGCGCCTTACCAGGCACAGGAGAAGAAGGCCAAAAAGAAGGCCAAGGGGGCCCGAAGTGGCCTCCGCCGCAAGGGTGCTTCGAACGTGACGTCCGAAGATAACAAGACTCACTCCGCTGCCGAAGACGAGGAGGAGGAGGAGGAAGAAAGCAACTCCCCCCTTGAGGGGGGAAGGAAGAAGAGGGCGGCCTCCGCAAATATGGAGGCGGAGGCATCCAAGAGGGGGAAGGGCTCCTTCATGGATAACTCTGCGTGGGACGTCGAAAGCAGCCCAAAGCTGCGCCCCCAACACAAGCCCCTGGCCGAATCATGAGTACTCCAAGGACTCTAACACATTCGTGTATTCAGCCTCTTCGGTTCATTGTTTTAACGTGTAGAATCATGCGCTTGCAGTCCGGCCCATGATAGCTCCCTGCGATCCTCATCAGGAGGTTCGCTAGATTCAAAGGCGATGGCCAGTGAGTCACCGTCGGCCGCACACTCTCCCAAGGCCAAGGGCGATGACGAGGTGCTGTCCCAAAGGACCTTCCCAGGGCAGGGAGAGGTTTAGGAGGTCGTCAGGGTGGCACCAGAGGGTGACCCCTCTACCGCCGGACACCCAGGAGAGAAAACCCCCATGGAGACTGGCGACGGGGGCCATGTCCAGTTCGGACCCCAGCCGAATACGGTTCCAGAGACCTATACGGCTCCGGAATCTGGCAAGCAACCTCCTTCGAAAGAAGGAGGTGTGCCTATTCCTCCGGTGACCTCTGTCCAACCAGAGGCACCGGACGCTCTCTTGGAAGCACTGCAAAGCGCCCCCATTGTGGAGGAGCACCGTACCCTCATGGGTACGGTGATTGAGAAAATTCAGTCCGCGAAGAGTGGACTGACTGAAGCCTGCACAAGCCTTCTAACAGGCTTCGAGGCAAGCAACGTGATAAAAAGAATGTCGCAATATAGACAGTAGCCCCTGAGACACTGTCCGGCGTTCAAAAAGAAGAGTCAGACAGAGGATCAAGTAATTTTCGCAGGAAACTAATTAAATGTGTCTTATGTGAATAAGCAGGCGTCATTGCTGACTGCGACCTCACACGCTGCCGAAGTCTCTGGACTGAAGCAGAAACTGGAGCGGGCCGAGGAGGAGCTCGGCCAAGCGAGGAAGCAGCTAGAGGATAAGCAAGGTATGTAATGACCTGCTGTATATTCAGAAAGAAAGAATGATGTGTATTGACTAGAGTGCCATGATATTTGTAGGAGCAACGATCGAGGTCGAGGCCCTTAAAAAGGCGCTGGTCGAGGTCGAGGAAAAAGCTGCTCAGGAACAAGCCGCCTGTGAAAAGCACGAGGCCAGGCTCGATTAGGTCCAGCAAGAGCTCTAGGATGCTGTGAAGAAATGCGAGTCCTTGGAGCGTGATGTTTCAGCTCAAAAGACCGAACTCGCCAAGGCTCGCCAAAGTGCACAAGAGGACCGGGTTGAAGCCTAGGGCACTCTCCAGGAAATCCAGGAGGCCAAGAAAATCGCGGCGGGTAGGGCTTTTCGTATGCAAAGCAAATGTGTGAAGAAGAGGTATCTCTTACTAACCCAGATTCGGCGTTCTCCAGGGGCTTTTGCGGATCTGCCGTGCAGTGTTTCCGACGTTGCGGAGTTCTTCCGAGCCGAAGAAGGGAGCTCGATGGAGAAGCTGTTCTGGTCGCAATACCTTGCGCCAGAACATCCGGTGCCCTTTAGCGATCAACTAAAACAGCTGGTCGAACTGCATAGGGTGGCCGTACTGGCCATGAAGGACTTGATAATCCGGTTGTGGCCTGCCAAAGCTATACCCAACAGCTACTTCAGGCTCGTGAAGTGGCTGGTGAATGCCTGCCCTCGGCTGGACGTTATCAAGCGGTCGATCTGCATTGAGGGCGCGCGCATGGCCCCGCGTCAAGGTGCAGTGGGCGAAGATGAACGTCATCCAGCTTGCGACCAAGGGACCGCCTAAGGGCAAGGAGCACCGCACGCCTGAGCGGTATTTTGAAGATGTTCTGGAGGGGTCTCACATTGTGGCGACGCAATGTGCGCAAGACATTGTCTTCGAATGAATACATTCATGTTGTCATGTCCCTTCCTGTATTATATAAACAGAGCCGTTATGTAATATAATGCCTGTTATTTAAATTTTTACCTCTTGTGCGTTCGTGTTGTTAAATCTAAGAGTTGGCCAGTCGTCGGCTTCCACCCCTACGTAGGTAGTACGGGGGTGTTCGGATGAATCTAAACAATCTTTATCCCAAAGTTTGGTCCTCAAAGGAGGTGTTTAGCGCAACGAACCAGGCAATCGAACTATGTGGCTTTATCACCCTCACTTAGCCATAGGAGTTTGACAATAAAAATTTAGGCGCAGCCCCTAGTATCCGAACTAGGATGATGTAAGAACCTGATCAGGTAAGAGCCAATCCCTCGCATAATGCGGAAAAAAAACGCTAAAGATTTGAAACCTCCGAAGAGCTGACCGGCTCTTGCCGCATCATGACAGTCAGTTTTCGACTTCCTCTACTAACGTGCTCATCCGGATAAACCAGGACACAATCGCAGTAGTTCTCCCTTTACTACCCTAGCCGATATAAAATAATGTAAGGTAGCAAGCACAGGAGCCGGGCAACCCAACTATTGACCAAAGACATGATTCGGAGCCAATGCATATAATGCTAAATTCGGGGTGCCGAACTATACTACAAAAGTGTTCAGACTTTGTTGTCATATGTGGAGTGCTATGAAGCCCCTGGCAGATTAAAACGTACCAAACTGTACGGGTCCTATTTGATAAAACTATCAAAAAAGAAAAGAAGAAAGAAGGGTAGTAAGCTAGTGCCGCAGAATTTGGGCCACAAACTATTTCCATTATAGTTTGATTAATACGTCAAAGCATATTCATATAGTTAATGCGATAAGCAACCAGCTATGCAATGTGCCACAACCAAGGGAGAGCTGCGTGTGGGTCCTGAAAACAGGTAGGGTGATTGTTAAAGAGATCACCTAGAAATTCCCCTATACATCTGTGCTTCTTGCCGTCTTGGTGTATTTATCCTTCGAAAGGACCGGTGATCAGGCCGTCAGGGAAGGCCTGTGGAAAGGAAACCTGAAAAGGAGAAAAAGGAAAAAGTGAAAGTATGTGTGTCCTGGGGCGATCGAGCCGTATTGTGGATCACAAGCTAGTTATGCCTCCGTCTATGTCCATGGTATTTTGAGTGCGTAGTTATGTACACGCGGAACGAATGCCGCCACTTGGTCCGGACTGGGATGGAGGCCAAATTGCTAGTCGAGCTCTTGACGAGCTAGGCTATCCTGCTGCAAAATAGTCTGAACTCTTTTGACAATGTTCGGGAGCTCGGCCGCCGAATTAGGGTTCTGCTGGAAAAGGTCGCTCTGTACTTCTGATGCCAAGGCACCGGTGTGCTCCTCAGTACAAAGGGAGCGCTCCATGTTTCCATTAACTGTTATGACGCCGCATGGTCCGGGCTGGTATGACTCCTTTAAAGGTAGTCTTTGTGGGCTTGATCCGTGATGGATTAATGCCCATTTTG
>NW_025236532.1:0-5234 GCF_018294505.1 Triticum aestivum | reverse complement strand
GCTGCGCCCGAGCGGTGGTTAGCCCGTGGGCCGCACAGGCAAGCTGGGATTTCTTTTTTTGTTTATAAACACAAGGAAATTGGACGTGGCGAAATAGATGGCAATCGATGAAAACAAAATATCCGAACATACACAAAAACAAATATAGTTATATTGGGAGCTTGGTGAACTTTTATTCTAGCTCAAATATTTATATAATATACAACAGATATTTTTTATAAAATATTTTTGTACTCCAGAGAAATATTCAAATAACATTTAAACCATAACCAACTTATTAATATTGAAGGAGCCATATTACCTTCTCTCTTTTGATTTTATTTTAGAGTTGGCCTTGCTTCAATTTCGAAATCCTACCTTTTAAAAAAATTAAGGAAGTCATGTCATCCTCTCTCATATCCAAGTTGAAACAATTTTGAATATTCTCAAAGTTCCAATTAAGATCGAAAGGAATTTTCGGGAAGTCATTTAATTGCCTCTCATTTGAATATTCGGTAAACCCAAAATAAGAAGCAAATGAATAATTGGGAAAGTCCTTTTATTCCCTCTCATTTATTATTCACTTAAACTCCAAAAGTTTCAAATCCTAGTCAAAGTTTATTAACAGCAAGCAAGTTTTTAATTAATCCTATTTAAATAAGTAACATTCCGAAATTTAGAATTTTGGGAAGTTACACCAAAGAAGAATTAGTTTCCAAAAAAAGAATCAGTTTCCTAAAAGAAATTGGGCAATAACTCAATGTCTTCGCCGAGGTCAAAATCTTCTGGAATATAAATGCTTCAAGTGCAAGAAGCCTGGACATCTCATCTCTGATTGTCTAATGTGAGAAGCTAAATAAAGAGCTAGTGGCAAGTTCAACATGGGCAATAGCAATAGTTTTAAGAGTAAGAGCTACAATTCTGATGATGATAAGAAAAAGAAGTTCTCAAAGAAGAAAGACAATTCCTCCTTGAAGTCTTCATCAAAGTTTTCATCAAGAAATTCCTCCAAGTCTTATTCCAACCAAAAGAAGAGCTCTCACAAGGCTAACGGATATATTTTAAAGGAAATGGACTCCAAAGAAGAAGTCTTCGAGTCTGAAGAAGTTGCCAAAGAACAATCCAACGAGGATTCAGGTTCAGGCATGGCCGGCATTGCTTGTGCTTCCACACCAGCGTTAAAATTCTTCGACAATAATTCATGTGATGTTAAAGCTCCTACATATTGCTTCATGGAAAAAGCATCGAAAGGAAAGGTACCTCCCAAGAAACAAAAAGCTTATGCTAGTGATGGATTCTCTTCTAGTGATGATGATGAAGCTAAGCTTATAAAAATTGCTAAGAAACAACAATACTCTCTTGAGAAACATGAGAAATCTCTAAGGAAGCACTGGTAGGTGTCGGTGCTATACAAACAGTTTTTAACCCCTTTCCGCGACGACATTTGGAACCGTCGCCAAGTGAGTGTGTCGTGATAGGGGTGTCCTTCCCACACAACCCAGAAACCGTCGGGGATAGGCCCTCTTGGCACACAGGCTGGGGAAAAATGAGCTCATGTGCGATCGGGCGAGGCATCGAAACCCAATTGTTTCCGTTCGTATGTAGATCCCACACGGTGAATCCCACAAAAACATTTCCGTTCGTATGTATATCACACATAGTCAATCCAAGGAGTACGTTTCCGTTCTTATGTACATCCCACACAGTCAATCCAGAGAAAATGTTTTCGTTCGTATGTACTTCCCACATAGTCAATCTATAGAAAACGTTTACGTTCGTATGTACATCCACACAGTCAATCGGGAGAAAACATTTCCGTTTGTATGTACATCCCACACAGGTTTATATATAGGCTCGTGTGTGATAGGTGTAACTATCGCACGTGCTCTACCTTGGTTAACTGTTTTCTTTTATCAACTACATCACACACTATTTAATAAAGAAAACCGTGTGGCACTGGGCTATCCATCACAAGCGCTTTTACTTCTAGAATCGTTTGCAAAGTTCCATAACCCATTTAGAAGGTCTATTAGTTCACAATTAATAATTCTACTATGACACAAATTCACATTTCATCTCGAACAACTATTTGCCAATTTCATATCAGGCACATAGATATATTTTAACATCATAGTATGATAGCTACCAGAAAACAACACAGTACAACATATAGATAGTTCAACTTCATAAGAACAATATTAGAACAACATATTAATTTCCCTAATCGAGATCATCCAGGCTCGCCTTATCCACCTCTACTTTCAGTTCAGTAAGTGCCTCCTCCTTCACCAACACCATCTTAGCAAAGTCTGATTTAAAAAATCCGAGCTCATTCTCCACCTTCCTCTTTTTATCCCGCATCTTCAAATATTTTTCAGCGTTGATAACACTTTCTCTAAGCCTACCTCTGTTCTCTTCCTGATACATGCTCCGGAGCTTTGCTAGGCACATCTTTAGACTGTGGCCACTCTTGATCAACCCACTCCAAGTAAGAACACTTCCGTTCATCCTATAATATTTAAAACTATATGAGTAACAATTGTAGGGAAAATGGGTTTATAGCAACATAGAAAATCACCAATACTTATTTTGAAAAACTGAAGAAACAGGTTAATTATGACATATCTTCTCAAAAAGATCAATATGCAAATGAATTAATTGCTACTCAGACAACGACCAAATTATGAAACATAAGAAGCTATAATTAACTAAAACAATGCTACAAGTTATTACTCATGTACTATAAATAACAAATTAAACATTTTAAGAGGAAGGTAAATATAACTGCAACAGCATAGCGATAGTGTTTGGATGATAGCAAATTGATACTAACAGGTGCGTACATGCACAAATTTAGTGACGTGGAACTAATAGCACTAAGGCCATCCACTATGTATGCCAAAACTGGTGTAAAGACAACCGTTGCTACATCTCGCACCGGTGCCCTGCACTGGCGAGCTGATGCAGCGGAAAAAAATTAGGGACCCGAACTCCGAAGCACCTAGTTGCTTCGACGCCCAGTTCCTTCGTGCCATAAAGATTTAGTATTTTAATGTTTGGCTGCTCGGGCGTGTGGACAAGTTGGCTCCACAAACTGCTGAAGTGGTGCCAAATAATTTTCTAATAGCACCGCTGATGAGATGGTCACTTTTTTAGATACTAGGTACAAACTGTGACACTGTCTTAGGATGCGTTGGTTGAAGGTGTGGTGTGAATGGGTTGGGACTGTGACAGTGTCTGAATCACATCTAACAAATGATTTGTAACAACGAAAGAGGGTCTAACCTTCTCTGCACATGCCAGAAACTTCCTCCCACTGTTCACAGATTCAAACGCAACTAGCTTCATGCATGGAGATTGATGGTGACAACGAGCAGACAAATCTTCAGCCACCCGCTCCATTCGTTGCAACTGATGGTCCTAGGGAACTACAAGAGGAAGAAATGACTCAAATCGACCACCAGGTAAAAATCCTTCATCCCAAGTCATAGCCCGAGAGAGAGAAGAGATGCATACCAGGGTGGTGAAGGAGTTGTCGTCGTTGGAGGAACCACTGGAGATGTCTTTGAAGAAGACCATGGCGACCCCGACGGTAGGATGCGAGATGGCGAGAGCGAGGAAGCAAGCAAGGAAGCGGCTATAGCTTAGGAAGGAAGGAAGGAAGGAAGGAAGGGGAAACATGGGAAATGTGACTTGTGGTCGGGGAGAAAAGGGGATGGGGAAGGTAGGGTAGATATTACGGCGGTAGGCCAAAACTTTCGAAATGTGGAGGGAAAATTTGCGTACGGTGCCGTCGGACACCATTCACTTTGAACAATAGTGTGCACCGCAAATGATTCTTCTGCTTTACGCGCATGGGATGATTTTGATAATTCAAATTTTGGTGGAAATGTCACGGGTACGTCATTGCATAATTTAACATCGCTTGCTAATTTGGGCACACAAAAGAGCGTACACCACATAGACCAGGCTTACTGAATCGAGCAATTTTAGTAATTAGACAAAGCTAGTTGTACTAAACATTGCTCTAACAAAAGACCAGCACTAAAAACAAAGCCTTAGTACGCATATTTTTAACAAATCCGCTGCCACCGGCCTATGCATCGCCGGTGTGAGATGAGACATCGATGACTTGTCTTGGCGACATGCCGCCATTGGTGGACTCCGCATCCCCCCTGCTGAAGTCAACTACATCCTCGTCCTCGGCACCGCCCTCGAGGTTGTAGTACTCGTAGTAGTGGCTGTGCCAGAGCTTGGTTTGTACTCCACCAGTGATTCCTTGACGCATAGACTCTTCTCAACCTAGACCTGGCCCACGCGCAACTCCTCCTCCCGGCGCTCCTCGATCTCCGCCGCCTCCTGCATATTCAGCTCCCGCTCGGCGACCTCATGAGGAAGCAGCTGCTCCATGGCCACCGCTGCCTTTTTGGACATGGGTTGCATGCTGGATTCCGAGGTGCCCTGGAATATCTTGGCGTGGATGGCCTCAACCCGGTCCAGGGCGACATCGGCGCCACGGAAGGCGGCTCGAGCACTCTCGCCGTTTGCAGCCACCGTCGTAGCAGCAGCTACAGCCGTCTCGGCTGCTGCAGCTGCCCTGTCGGCTGCCGCGGACGTCCTCTTAGCGGAAGCGGTCGCGCTCAATGTAGATGCGGTGGCACTCTCGGTGTAGGTGGCCGCGCTCTCGGCGCAGGCGGCAGCGCTCGGGGGGGACGCGTGTTGGGGAACATTGCAGAAAATTAAAAATTTTCCTACGGTTTCACCAAGATCCATCTATGAGTTCATCTAAGCAACGATTCATGGGAGAGATGCATCTACATATCACTTTGTAGATCGCGAGTGGAAGCGTTCAAAAGAATGGGGTTGAGGTAGTCGTTCTCGTCGTGATCCTATCACCGGAGATCCTAGCGCCAAACGGACGGCACCTCCGCGTTCAACACACGTACGGTCAGCGTGACGTCTCCTCCGTCTTGATCCAGCAAGGGGGAAGGAGAGGTTGATGATGATCTAGCAGCACGACAGCGTGGTGGTGGATGCAGCAGAACTCCGGCAGGGCTTCGTCAAGCTGCTGCGGGAGGACGACGAGGTGTAGCAGGGGGAGGGAGGCGCCAAGACTTGGGTGCGGCTGCCTCCCCCCTGCCCTCCTTTATATAGGCCCCCAGGGGGGCGCCGGCCCTGGGAGATGCAATCTCCCAAGGGGGGCGGCGGCCAGGGGGGGTGGAGTGCCCCCCAAGGCAAGTGGTGCGTCCCCCCCC
>NW_025236531.1:0-5234 GCF_018294505.1 Triticum aestivum | reverse complement strand
GCTGCGCCCGAGCGGTGGTTAGCCCGTGGGCCGCACAGGCAAGCTGGGATTTCTTTTTTTGTTTATAAACACAAGGAAATTGGACGTGGCGAAATAGATGGCAATCGATGAAAACAAAATATCCGAACATACACAAAAACAAATATAGTTATATTGGGAGCTTGGTGAACTTTTATTCTAGCTCAAATATTTATATAATATACAACAGATATTTTTTATAAAATATTTTTGTACTCCAGAGAAATATTCAAATAACATTTAAACCATAACCAACTTATTAATATTGAAGGAGCCATATTACCTTCTCTCTTTTGATTTTATTTTAGAGTTGGCCTTGCTTCAATTTCGAAATCCTACCTTTTAAAAAAATTAAGGAAGTCATGTCATCCTCTCTCATATCCAAGTTGAAACAATTTTGAATATTCTCAAAGTTCCAATTAAGATCGAAAGGAATTTTCGGGAAGTCATTTAATTGCCTCTCATTTGAATATTCGGTAAACCCAAAATAAGAAGCAAATGAATAATTGGGAAAGTCCTTTTATTCCCTCTCATTTATTATTCACTTAAACTCCAAAAGTTTCAAATCCTAGTCAAAGTTTATTAACAGCAAGCAAGTTTTTAATTAATCCTATTTAAATAAGTAACATTCCGAAATTTAGAATTTTGGGAAGTTACACCAAAGAAGAATTAGTTTCCAAAAAAAGAATCAGTTTCCTAAAAGAAATTGGGCAATAACTCAATGTCTTCGCCGAGGTCAAAATCTTCTGGAATATAAATGCTTCAAGTGCAAGAAGCCTGGACATCTCATCTCTGATTGTCTAATGTGAGAAGCTAAATAAAGAGCTAGTGGCAAGTTCAACATGGGCAATAGCAATAGTTTTAAGAGTAAGAGCTACAATTCTGATGATGATAAGAAAAAGAAGTTCTCAAAGAAGAAAGACAATTCCTCCTTGAAGTCTTCATCAAAGTTTTCATCAAGAAATTCCTCCAAGTCTTATTCCAACCAAAAGAAGAGCTCTCACAAGGCTAACGGATATATTTTAAAGGAAATGGACTCCAAAGAAGAAGTCTTCGAGTCTGAAGAAGTTGCCAAAGAACAATCCAACGAGGATTCAGGTTCAGGCATGGCCGGCATTGCTTGTGCTTCCACACCAGCGTTAAAATTCTTCGACAATAATTCATGTGATGTTAAAGCTCCTACATATTGCTTCATGGAAAAAGCATCGAAAGGAAAGGTACCTCCCAAGAAACAAAAAGCTTATGCTAGTGATGGATTCTCTTCTAGTGATGATGATGAAGCTAAGCTTATAAAAATTGCTAAGAAACAACAATACTCTCTTGAGAAACATGAGAAATCTCTAAGGAAGCACTGGTAGGTGTCGGTGCTATACAAACAGTTTTTAACCCCTTTCCGCGACGACATTTGGAACCGTCGCCAAGTGAGTGTGTCGTGATAGGGGTGTCCTTCCCACACAACCCAGAAACCGTCGGGGATAGGCCCTCTTGGCACACAGGCTGGGGAAAAATGAGCTCATGTGCGATCGGGCGAGGCATCGAAACCCAATTGTTTCCGTTCGTATGTAGATCCCACACGGTGAATCCCACAAAAACATTTCCGTTCGTATGTATATCACACATAGTCAATCCAAGGAGTACGTTTCCGTTCTTATGTACATCCCACACAGTCAATCCAGAGAAAATGTTTTCGTTCGTATGTACTTCCCACATAGTCAATCTATAGAAAACGTTTACGTTCGTATGTACATCCACACAGTCAATCGGGAGAAAACATTTCCGTTTGTATGTACATCCCACACAGGTTTATATATAGGCTCGTGTGTGATAGGTGTAACTATCGCACGTGCTCTACCTTGGTTAACTGTTTTCTTTTATCAACTACATCACACACTATTTAATAAAGAAAACCGTGTGGCACTGGGCTATCCATCACAAGCGCTTTTACTTCTAGAATCGTTTGCAAAGTTCCATAACCCATTTAGAAGGTCTATTAGTTCACAATTAATAATTCTACTATGACACAAATTCACATTTCATCTCGAACAACTATTTGCCAATTTCATATCAGGCACATAGATATATTTTAACATCATAGTATGATAGCTACCAGAAAACAACACAGTACAACATATAGATAGTTCAACTTCATAAGAACAATATTAGAACAACATATTAATTTCCCTAATCGAGATCATCCAGGCTCGCCTTATCCACCTCTACTTTCAGTTCAGTAAGTGCCTCCTCCTTCACCAACACCATCTTAGCAAAGTCTGATTTAAAAAATCCGAGCTCATTCTCCACCTTCCTCTTTTTATCCCGCATCTTCAAATATTTTTCAGCGTTGATAACACTTTCTCTAAGCCTACCTCTGTTCTCTTCCTGATACATGCTCCGGAGCTTTGCTAGGCACATCTTTAGACTGTGGCCACTCTTGATCAACCCACTCCAAGTAAGAACACTTCCGTTCATCCTATAATATTTAAAACTATATGAGTAACAATTGTAGGGAAAATGGGTTTATAGCAACATAGAAAATCACCAATACTTATTTTGAAAAACTGAAGAAACAGGTTAATTATGACATATCTTCTCAAAAAGATCAATATGCAAATGAATTAATTGCTACTCAGACAACGACCAAATTATGAAACATAAGAAGCTATAATTAACTAAAACAATGCTACAAGTTATTACTCATGTACTATAAATAACAAATTAAACATTTTAAGAGGAAGGTAAATATAACTGCAACAGCATAGCGATAGTGTTTGGATGATAGCAAATTGATACTAACAGGTGCGTACATGCACAAATTTAGTGACGTGGAACTAATAGCACTAAGGCCATCCACTATGTATGCCAAAACTGGTGTAAAGACAACCGTTGCTACATCTCGCACCGGTGCCCTGCACTGGCGAGCTGATGCAGCGGAAAAAAATTAGGGACCCGAACTCCGAAGCACCTAGTTGCTTCGACGCCCAGTTCCTTCGTGCCATAAAGATTTAGTATTTTAATGTTTGGCTGCTCGGGCGTGTGGACAAGTTGGCTCCACAAACTGCTGAAGTGGTGCCAAATAATTTTCTAATAGCACCGCTGATGAGATGGTCACTTTTTTAGATACTAGGTACAAACTGTGACACTGTCTTAGGATGCGTTGGTTGAAGGTGTGGTGTGAATGGGTTGGGACTGTGACAGTGTCTGAATCACATCTAACAAATGATTTGTAACAACGAAAGAGGGTCTAACCTTCTCTGCACATGCCAGAAACTTCCTCCCACTGTTCACAGATTCAAACGCAACTAGCTTCATGCATGGAGATTGATGGTGACAACGAGCAGACAAATCTTCAGCCACCCGCTCCATTCGTTGCAACTGATGGTCCTAGGGAACTACAAGAGGAAGAAATGACTCAAATCGACCACCAGGTAAAAATCCTTCATCCCAAGTCATAGCCCGAGAGAGAGAAGAGATGCATACCAGGGTGGTGAAGGAGTTGTCGTCGTTGGAGGAACCACTGGAGATGTCTTTGAAGAAGACCATGGCGACCCCGACGGTAGGATGCGAGATGGCGAGAGCGAGGAAGCAAGCAAGGAAGCGGCTATAGCTTAGGAAGGAAGGAAGGAAGGAAGGAAGGGGAAACATGGGAAATGTGACTTGTGGTCGGGGAGAAAAGGGGATGGGGAAGGTAGGGTAGATATTACGGCGGTAGGCCAAAACTTTCGAAATGTGGAGGGAAAATTTGCGTACGGTGCCGTCGGAGACCATTCACTTTGAACAATAGTGTGCACCGCAAATGATTCTTCTGCTTTACGCGCATGGGATGATTTTGATAATTCAAATTTTGGTGGAAATGTCACGGGTACGTCATTGCATAATTTAACATCGCTTGCTAATTTGGGCACACAAAAGAGCGTACACCACATAGACCAGACTTACTGAATCGAGCAATTTTAGTAATTAGACAAAGCTAGTTGTACTAAACATTGCTCTAACAAAAGACCAACACTAAAAACAAAGCCTTAGTACGCATATTTTTAACAAATCCGCTGCCACCGGCCTATGCATCGCCGGTGTGAGATGAGACATCGATGACTTGTCTTGGCGACATGCCGCCATTGGTGGACTCCGCATCCCCCCTGCTGAAGTCAACTACATCCTCGTCCTCGGCACCGCCCTCGAGGTTGTAGTACTCGTAGTAGTGGCTGTGCCAGAGCTTGGTTTGTACTCCACCAGTGATTCCTTGACGCATAGACTCTTCTCAACCTAGACCTGGCCCACGCGCAACTCCTCCTCCCGGCGCTCCTCGATCTCCGCCGCCTCCTGCATATTCAGCTCCCGCTCGGCGACCTCATGAGGAAGCAGCTGCTCCATGGCCACCGCTGCCTTTTTGGACATGGGTTGCATGCTGGATTCCGAGGTGCCCTGGAATATCTTGGCGTGGATGGCCTCAACCCGGTCCAGGGCGACATCGGCGCCACGGAAGGCGGCTCGAGCACTCTCGCCGTTTGCAGCCACCGTCGTAGCAGCAGCTACAGCCGTCTCGGCTGCTGCAGCTGCCCTGTCGGCTGCCGCGGACGTCCTCTTAGCGGAAGCGGTCGCGCTCAATGTAGATGCGGTGGCACTCTCGGTGTAGGTGGCCGCGCTCTCGGCGCAGGCGGCAGCGCTCGGGGGGGACGCGTGTTGGGGAACATTGCAGAAAATTAAAAATTTTCCTACGGTTTCACCAAGATCCATCTATGAGTTCATCTAAGCAACGATTCATGGGAGAGATGCATCTACATATCACTTTGTAGATCGCGAGTGGAAGCGTTCAAAAGAATGGGGTTGAGGTAGTCGTTCTCGTCGTGATCCTATCACCGGAGATCCTAGCGCCAAACGGACGGCACCTCCGCGTTCAACACACGTACGGTCAGCGTGACGTCTCCTCCGTCTTGATCCAGCAAGGGGGAAGGAGAGGTTGATGATGATCTAGCAGCACGACAGCGTGGTGGTGGATGCAGCAGAACTCCGGCAGGGCTTCGTCAAGCTGCTGCGGGAGGACGACGAGGTGTAGCAGGGGGAGGGAGGCGCCAAGACTTGGGTGCGGCTGCCTCCCCCCTGCCCTCCTTTATATAGGCCCCCAGGGGGGCGCCGGCCCTGGGAGATGCAATCTCCCAAGGGGGGCGGCGGCCAGGGGGGGTGGAGTGCCCCCCAAGGCAAGTGGTGCGTCCCCCCCC
>NW_025236530.1:0-5235 GCF_018294505.1 Triticum aestivum | reverse complement strand
AGGGAGTCCGGCCGAGGTTTCCCATACGGCCCCGAACGATGTGAACAGGGTTCCCGAGATACCTAACGGGTATTCGGTACACCGTGCCACGTACCTACCGCATCACAGCCCACCCCTACGGTCAGCGCTGTCCACGGCCTCCAGTAGGCTACAAACACCAGAAACTACTTGCAACTCCTGGACAGAGAGCTAGGGTGAATAAGAAGTCGAGCGGGGTCATATTTCAGGGCCCAATGCATGGTAGTAGCTGTATCTTAAATCACACATACAGATCTCAGTGCTTAAGGTCGGCTTCAATGAAACAACCCACCATGTACTCCTACATGGCCTCTCATCGATACCTTTACCAAATCGTGTTCACCACACCACTCTGATTACCGACGTAATCATTTCACTCTAGCCCATCACCCAGATGAACCAGACCTGACACGACTCTAAGCATAGCAGGCATAGCAAGGTAGGAACAACACATACATATGGCTCAAACAACTCCTACACATGCTAGTGGGTTTCATCTAGTTACTGTGGCAATGACAGGTCATGCAGAGGAAATGGGTTCAACTACCGTAGCACACAGCAGTTTGAATCGCGTTGTCTTAATGCAGTAAAAGAGAGCAGGAGCGAGAACATGGGATTGTATCGATATGATCAAATGGTTGGTTGCTTGCCTGATGGTTCGTTGCACGGATACGGTTCTTCGTTAGGGTAATCACGGTACTCCTCGGGGACAGATCCTGTCGCAAAGGACATCGATACACAAACATCACCAAACAATATGCAACAATATGATGCATGCATGAACATGGCAATATGAGTGTGTTGGGCTAATGCAACTAAAACCAGAAGGGTTTGAACAAATTTGAATCAAAGATTCAAATTCCAAATTCAAATATGGCCTTTTAAAGTGCTTTTCCTTGTTCTGATTAAAACATCAATTTAACTTGTTTGATCATGCATGAAAATAGTACAGATGGATAGATTGGATTTTTCTGATCATTTTTCATATATAATTTGTCCAATTTGGAGTTACAGAATAAAAGTTATGAATTTTTGAAGTTTAAATAATATTCTGGAATTTCCTGATTTAATTTAAATCCAGAAATTCAATTACTGCGTCAGCCTGACGTCAGTGTGACGTCAGTGGTCAACTGTGGCTGGTTGAAGTCAAACCTGACGTGTGGGGGCCACACGTCAGTGACAGGGGGGGGTTAAACAGATTTAAATTAATCCTAATTACTAATTAGTGGCGCTGGGGCCCACTGTCAGTGTCAGGGGGGTTGACTAACAGTAGTTAGCGCTAACCTAACCATCTGGCCGATAGGGCCCACGCGTCAGTGACCCTGGGGGTCAAACCCCAGGTCGGTCAAGTCAAACCCCACCGGCGACATGACGCCGGCGAGATCCGAGACGGCGGCGAGAGTGCTTTTTGCCATTCCGGCGACCAAATGGACGGCGGAAGGCATCTACGTGTTGCTGAGGCTGAGCCGCGTCTATTGGTGGTGGTGGTGGTTGGGCTCGGGGTGGCCGGAGTTGACGGCGGCGAGCTCGGCTGCGGCGGCCGGAGTTCGGGTGCGGTCGGGATCAGTGTTGCAGGGGGTTTGGGGAGGCGTTGGTGCGCTCTACGTGCTCCTGGTGATGTGTGGAGCACGATGGTGTGCTCGGTTGGGCGCTACGGCGACCGTGGTCACGACGGCGACATCGCCGGCGGCGTGGAGCTCTCGGTCGAGGTGGAGCTGGGGCCTAGAGGTCGGGAGAGACCAGGGAAGAAGGGGGAAACGCTCCGGGGGCTCACCGCGGTTGCAGTGGGCGTCGAAGCGGGCTCGGGGACGCGCCGGAGACGACGAATTTGACGGCGACGGTGGTCGGAGTCCGAAGAGGGGAACGGCGACGTGGCGGCGATGCAGGGCTTCCGGGGACCCGTGGAGCGGTGGGGAGGAAGAGGGAGTTGTGGCGGAGCTTCTGAGCTAATCGGGGGAGCGAGGGGTGGCCGGAGACGACTGCTACGGCGAACGGTGGCGACGGTGGTGTTCGGCCGTGTGCGAGAGAGAGCGAGGGAGAGGAAGGAGAGAGCCGGGGAGAGTGAGAGAGAGCAGGGGGGATCGGGACGGGCTGCGGGCGTCGTCCACGCGGCCAGGAGGGCGTCGGCAAGCAGGAGGTGGCCGCGCGGCCGCGCGCGCGCGAGCACGCAGCAGCTTCGGGGCGAGGGGAGGAAGACGACGGGGAGCTACAGTGCTGGGCTGGGTCGGTTGCTGGCTGGGCCGGCCAGCTGGCTGGGCCGCACAGGTAAGTCTTCCCCTTTCTTTTCTGTTTTCTGTTTTTATTTAATATATCTGCAACTTTGTTGAGTTAAATAAAATACCTAGGCAATTCCAAAAATCACCAAACTACTCCTGGCTCATAGTTGGATTATTTCCAACATGAAACATTTTAGTTTGGAGATATTTGAGCATTTAAATATTTTATATAATTTTAAATGCCCAAATTCAAATAGTTATGATTTAATTCAAAAACCCTAGGATGGCCTAGGAAAATGTGCACCACTTTTGCAGAGGTTCTGAACCAAGACAAAAATGATGGGCATTTTAGAAGGGCATTTCAGGTTCATTGAAAATTATTTTAGTAAACCCTAGTTGGTTTCAGAGGGGACTGGGGGTTCTGTCATCCCCATTTCAAGTTTCTGATGAATGAGCAAACATGATGCAACACTCTAATGCATGACTAGCTAGGGTGTGACAACTCACCCCCACTCAAAAGAATCTCGTCCCGAGATTTGGGTTCCTCCGGGAAGAAGGCGGGATACTCGAGTCGAAGACGATCCTCCCTTTCCCAAGTTGCTTCATCTTCAGAATGGTGCGACCATTGAACTTTGAGGAACTTGATGTTATGACGTCGCGTGGTACGCTCGGCCTGATCGAGGATACGGATGGGGTACTCTCGATATGTAAGATCATCTTGGAGATCAAGCGTTTCGTGGTCCACTTCACGGATAGGATCCGAGAAGCAACGCCTGAGTTGAGAAACGTGGAAGACATCGTGAACTCTGGAGAGGTGCGGAGGTAGTTCCAATTGGTAGGCAACTTCTCCTCGTTTGGCAAGAATGCGAAAGGTCCAATGTAACAAGGAGCCAATTTGCCTTTGATACCGAAACGATGGGTTCCCTTCAGAGGGGTGACCCGAAGATAAGCCTTCTCGTCAACCTCGAAAGTCATAGCCTTATGCTTTCGGTCATATTGACTCTTTTGACGGGATTGGGCTGTTTTCAACTTTTCACGAACGATACGAACTTGTTCTTCTGCTTCCTGAATCATATCCGGGCCAAAGAATTGTCTTTCCCCGGTCTCTGACCAGTTAAGGGGTGTTCGACATCGTCGTCCATAGAGAACTTCAAAAGGGGCTTTACCCAAGCTAGATTGATAGCTATTGTTGTAAGCGAATTCGGCAAATGGAAGGCACTTCTCCCAGTCCATTCCGAACGAGATAACAGAGGCTCGAAGCATGTCTTCTAGAATTTGGTTGACGCGTTCCACTTGACCACTTGACTGAGGGTGGAAAGCGGTGCTAAAGGAGAGACGGGTTCCCATAGCATTTTGGAAACTTTCCCAAAATCGAGAGGTGAAGAGACTTCCTCGATCCGAATTGATCTCCAAAGGAACACCATGGAGGGACACTATTCGGGAGATGTATAAGTCTGCCAGTTGACTAGCGGTTATACTCTCACGAACAGGTAAGAAATGAGCTACTTTGGAAAGACGATCGACCACGACGAAAATAGCATTATTCCCTCTTTTGGTTCTGGGAAAACCGGTAATGAAATCCATACCAATTTTATCCCATTTCCATTCAGGAATAGCTAAGGGTTGAAGGGTGCCAGCAGGCCGTTGATGCTCTGCTTTTACACGACGACAAACGTCGCAATTTGCGATATACTGAGCAATTTCTCTCTTCATCCTAGTCCACCAGAACCTCCGGCGTAGGTCCTGATACATCTTAGTACTACCGGGATGAATGGTGAGAGGAGATTCATGAGCCTCCTTAAGGATCAAATGCCGTAGATGCTGGTTCTTGGGAACCACTAGACGGTTCTCAAAGTACACAACGCCATGATCACTTGTGGAGAAACAACTAGCACCTCCGCTAGCAATGTTCTCTTTGATTTTAGATATTCCCTTATCTCGCTTTTGGGCAGCGATGATTTGATCCGTAAGAGTAGGTTTTGCTACCAGGGTGGAGAGAAAACCTTGAGGTACAATGTGAAGGTTAAGCTTCCGAAATTCATCATGGAGAAGCGGTTGACTTTGTTGTAACATCAGATTGTTACAATAAGATTTACGACTTAACGCATCAGCCATGACGTTGGCCTTCCCTGGGGTGTAGGTTATTCCTAAGTCGAAGTCAGTGATCAATTCAACCCAACGTCTTTGCCTGAGATTCAGATCCGGTTGGGTGAAGATGTACTTCAGAGTTTGGTGATCAGTGAATATTTCGCAACGATTACCGAGGAGGTAATGTCGCCAGGTCTTAAGTGCATAGACTACGGCTGCAAGCTCTAGATCATGAGTAGGATAATTCTCCTCATGTGGGTGCAATTGCCGTGAAGCGTAAGCAATTACGTGTCGATCTTGCATGAGAATGCAACCTAGTCCTTGTCGCGAGGCGTCGCAGTAGATAACAAAGTCCTTGGAGAAGTCTGGCGGTACCAGCACGGGAGCAGAGGTCAGGCATCTTTTCAGTTCCTGAAAGCTGTGCTCACATTGTGGAGTCCATTCGAACTTTTTATCTTTCTTGAGGAGTTCGGTTAGAGGTTTAGCAACTTTGGAGAAGTTCTCGACAAAGCGACGGCAATAGCTCGCTAAGCCCAGAAAACTCCGAACTTGCTTGACCGATTCAGGTGGAGTCCAATCAAGGACGGCTTGAACTCGCTCAGGGTTAACAGCAATACCTTTACCAGATATTACATGACCCAGGTAGGTCACTTCTGACAACCAGAATTCACATTTAGAGAATTTGGCATAAAGGCGATGCTCTCGAAGTTTCTTCAACACTAGCCTTAGATGTTCGGCATGTTCTTCCTCGTTCTTGGAGTAGATGAGTATATCATCGAGGTAAACTACGACGAATTTATCCAAATACTCCATGAAGATTGAGTTCATTAACCGAGAAAAGGTGGCTGGAGCGTTGGTTAAACCGAAGGACATGACGGTGTACTCGTATTGACCATAGCGAGTAACAAAAGCC
>NW_025236529.1:0-5235 GCF_018294505.1 Triticum aestivum | reverse complement strand
GATACCTAACGGGTATTCGGTACACCGTGCCACGTACCTACCGCATCACAGCCCACCCCTACGGTCAGCGCTGTCCACGGCCTCCAGTAGGCTACAAACACCAGAAACTACTTGCAACTCCTGGACGGAGAACTAGGGTGAATAAGAAGTCGAGAGGGTCCATTGGTTTTGGGCCCAATGCATGGTAGTAGCTGATTCTTAAATCACACATACAGATCTCAGTGCTTAAGGTCGGCTTCAATGAAACAACCCACCATGTACTCCTACATGGCCTCTCATCGATACCTTTACCAAATCGTGTTCACCACACCACTCTCATTACCGACATAATCATTTCACTCTAGCCCATCACCCAGATGAACCAGACCTGACACGACTCTAAGCATAGCAGGCTTAGCAAGGTAGGAACAACACATACATATGGCTCAATCAACTCCTACACATGCTAGTGGGTTTCATCTAGTTACTGTGGCAATGACAGGTCATGCAGAGGAAATGGGTTCAACTACCGTAACACACAGCAATTTGAATCGCGTTGTCTTAATAAAGTAAAAGAGAGCAGGAGCGAGAACATGGGATTGTATCGATATGATCAGATGGTTGGTTGCTTGCCTGATGGTTCGTTGCACGGATACGGTTCTTCGTTAGGGTAATCACGGTACTCCTCGGGGACAGATCCTGTCGCAAAGGACATCGATACACAAACATCACCAAACAATATGCAACAATATGATGCATGCATGAAACATGGCAATATGAGTGTGTTGGGCTAATGCAACTAAAACCAGAAGGGTTTGAACAAATTTGAATCAAGGATTCAAATTTCAAATTCAAATATGGCCTTTTAAAGTGCCTTTTCTTGTTCTGATTAAAACATCAACTTAACTTGTTTGATCATGCATGGAAATGGTACAGATGGATAGATTGGATTTTTCTGATCATTTTTCATATATAATTTGTCCAATTTGGAGTTACAGAATAAAAGTTATGAATTTTTGAAGTTTAATTAATATTCTGGAATTTCCTGATTTAATTTAAATCCAGAAATTCAATTACTGCGTCAGCCTGACGTCAGTGTGACGTCAGCAGGTCAACTGCGGCTGGCTGAAGTCAAACCTGACGTGTGGGGGCCACACGTCAGTGACAGGGGGGGTTAAACAGATTTAAATTAATTCTAATTACTAATTAGTAGCGCTGGGGCCCACTGTCAGTGTCAGGGGGGTTGACTAACAGTAGTTAGCGCTAACCTAACCATCTGGCCGACAGGGCCCACGCGTCAGTGACCCTGGGGGGGTCAAACCCCAGGTCGGTCAAGTCAAACCCCACCGGCGACATGACGCCGGCGAGATCCGAGACGGCGGCGAGAGTGCTTTTTGCCATTCCGGCGACCAAATGGACGGCGGAAGGCATCTACGTGTTGCTGAGGTTTAGCCGCGTCTATTGGTGGTGGTGGTTGGGCTCGGGGTGGCCGGAGTTGACGGCGGCGAGCTCGGCTGCGGCGGCCGGAGTTCGGGTGCGGTCGGGATCAGTGTTGCAGGGGGGTTGGGGAGGCGTTGGTGCGTTCTACGTGCTCCTGGTGATGTGTGGAGCACGATGGTGTGCTCGGTTGGGCGCTACGGCGACCGTGGCCACGACGGCGACATCGCCGGCGGCGTGGAGCTCTCGGTCGAGGTGGAGCTAGGGCCTAGAGGTTGGGAGAGACCAGGGAAGAAGGGGGAAACGCTCCGGGGGCTCACCGCGGTTGCAGTGGGCGTCGAAGCAGGCTCGGGGACGCGCCGGAGACGACGAATTTGACGGCGACGGTGGTCGGAGTCCGAAGAGGGGAACGGCGACGTGGCGGCGATGCAGGGCTTCCGGGGAGCTGTGGAGCGGTGGGGAGGAAGAGGGAGTTGTGGCGGAGCTTCTGAGCTAGTCGGGGGAGCGAGGGTGGTCGGAGACGACTGCTACGGCGAACGGTGGCGACGGTGGTGTTCGGCCGTGTGAGAGAGAGAGCGAGGGAGAGGAAGGAGAGAGCCGGGGAGAGTGAGAGAGAGCAGGGGGGATCGGGACGGGCTGCGGACGTCGTCCACGCGGCCAGGAGGGCGTCGGCAAGCAGGAGGTGGCCGCGCGGCCGTGCGCGCGCGAGCACGCAGCAGCTTCGGGGCGAGGGGAGGAAGACGACGGGGAGCTACAGTGCTGGGCTGGGTCGGTTGCTGGCTGGGCCGGCCAGCTGGCTGGGCCGCACATGTAAGTCTTCCCCTTTCTTTTCTATTTTCTGTTTTTATTTAATATATCTGCAACTTTGTTGAAATAAATAAAATACCTAGGCAACTTTAAAAATCACCAAACTATTCCTGGTCCATAGTTGGATTATTTCCAACATGAAACATTTTAGTTTGGAGATATTTGAGCATTTAAATATTTTATATTATTTTAAATGCCCAAAATCAAATATTTATGATTTAATTCAAAAACCGTAGGATGGCCTAGGAAAATGTGCACCACTTTTGGCAGAGGTTCTGAACCAAGACAAAAATGATGGGCATTTTAGAAGGGCATTTCAGGTTCATTGAAAATTATTTTAGTAAACCCTAGTTAGTTTCAGAGGGGACTGGGGGTTCTGTCATCCCCATTTCAAGTTTCTGATGAATGAGTAAACATGATGCAACACTCTAATGCATGACTAGCTAGGGTGTGACAACTCACCCCCACTCAAAAGAATCTCGTCCCGAGATTTGGGTTCCTCCGAGAAGAAGGCGGGATACTCGAGTCGAAGACGATCCTCCCTTTCCCAAGTTGCTTCATCTTAAGAATGGTGCGACCATTGAACTTTGAGAAACTTGATGTTATGACGTCGGGTGGTACGCTCGGCCTGATCGAGGATACGAATGGGGTACTCTCGATATGTAAGATCATCTTGGAGATCAAGCGTTTCGTGGTCCACTTCACGGATAGGATCCGAGAAGCAACGCCTGAGTTGAGAAACGTGGAAGACATCGTGAACTCTGGAGAGATGCGGAGGTAGTTCCAACTGGTAGGCAACTTCTCCTCGTTTGGCAAGAATGCGAAAAGGTCCAATGTAACGAGGAGCCAATTTGCCTTTGATACCGAAACGATGGGTTCCCTTCAGAGGGGTGACCCGAAGGTAAGCCTTCTCGTCAACCTCGAAAGTCATAGCCTTATGTTTTCGGTCATATTGACTCTTTTGACGGGATTGGGCTGCTTTCAACTTTTCACGAACGATACAAACTTGATCTTCCGCTTCCTGAATCATGTCCGGGCCAAAGAATTGTCTTTCCCCGGTCTCTGACCAGTTAAGGGGTGTTCGACATCGTCGTCCATAGAGAACTTCAAAAGGGGCTTTACCCAAGCTAGATTGATAGCTGTTGTTGTAAGCGAATTCGGCAAATGGAAGGCACTTCTCCCAGTCCATTCCGAAAGAGATAACGGAGGCTCGAAGCATGTCTTCTAGAATTTGGTTGACGCGTTCCACTTGACCACTTGACTGAGGGTGGAAAGCGGTGCTAAAGAAGAGACGGGTTCCCATAGCATTTTGGAAGCTTTCCCAAAATCGAGAGGTGAAAAGACTTCCTCGATCCGAATTGATTTCCAAAGGGACACCATGGAGGGACACTATCCGGGAGATGTATAAGTCTGCCAGTTGACTAGCGGTTATACTCTCACGAACAGGTAAGAAATGAGCTACTTTGGAAAGACGATCGACCACGACGAAAATAGCATTATTCCCTCTTTTGGTTCTGGGAAAGCCGGTAATGAAATCCATACCAATTTTATCCCATTTCCATTCAGGAATAGCTAAGGGTTGAAGGGTGCCAGCAGGCCGTTGATGCTCTGCTTTTACACGACGACAGACGTCGCAATTAGCAATATACTGAGCGATTTCTCTCTTCATCCTAGTCCACCAGAACCTCTAGCGTAGGTCCTGATACATCTTAGTACTACCGGGATGAATGGTGAGAGGAGATTCATGAGCTTCCTTAAGGATTAATCGCCTTAGGTTGCGCACCTTGGGAACCACTGGTCGATCCCCGAAGTATACGACTCCTTGATCATTAACGGAGAAACAATTCGCAATTCCTTTCTGAATGTTTCTCTTGATGCGGGAGATTCCCGGATCTACCTTCTGTGCTTTGATAATTTGATCCGTAAGGGTAGGTTTTGCCACCAAGGTGGAGAGAAAACCTTGAGGTACAATGTGAAGGTTAAGCTTCCGAAATTCCTCATGGAGAAGCGGTTGACTTTGTTGTAACATCAGGTTGTTACAATAAGATTTACGACTTAGCGCATCAGCCATGACGTTGGCTTTCCCTGGGGTATAGGTTATTCCTAGGTCGAAGTCTGTGATCAACTCAACCCAACGTCTCTGCCTGAGATTCAAATCCGGTTGGGTGAAGATGTACTTCAGACTTTGGTGATCAGTGAATATTTCGCAACGATTACCGAGGAGGTAATGTCGCCAGGTCTTAAGTGCATAGACTACGGCTGCAAGCTCTAGATCATGAGTAGGATAATTCTCCTCATGTGGGTGCAATTGCCATGAAGCGTAAGCAATTACGTGTCGATCTTGCATGAGAACGCAACCTAGTCCTTGTCGCGAGGCGTCGCAGTAGATAACAAAGTCTTTGGAGAAGTCTGGCGGTACCAGTACAGGAGCAGAGGTCAGGCGTCTTTTCAGTTCCTGAAAGCTGTGCTCACATTGTGGAGTCCATTCGAACTTCTTATCTTTCTTGAGGAGTTCGGTTAGAGGTTTAGCAACTTTGGAGAAGTTCTCGACAAAGCGACGGCAATAGCTCGCTAAGCCTAGAAAACTCTGAACTTGCTTGACCGATTCGGGTGGAGTCCAATCAAGGACGGCTTGAACTCGCTCAGGGTTAACAGCAATACCTTTACCAGATATTACATGACCCAGATAGGTCACTTCTGACAACCAGAATTCACATTTTGAAAATTTGGCATAAAGGCGATGCTCTCGAAGTTTCTTCAACACTAGCCTTAGATGTTCGGCATGTTCTTCCTTGTTCTTGGAGTAGATGAGTATATCATCGAGATAAACTACGACGAATTTATCCAAATACTCCATGAAGATTGAGTTCATTAACCGAGAAAAGGTGGCTGGAGCGTTGGTTAAACCGAAGGACATGACGGTGTACTCGTATTGGCCATAACGAGTAACAAAGGCCGTTTTAGGAATGTCCCCGTTTCTGATTTTGATTTGATGGTAGCCCAACCTCAAAT
>NW_025236528.1:0-5236 GCF_018294505.1 Triticum aestivum | reverse complement strand
CAAGCAAAACACATATCATGTGGTGAATAAAAACATAGCTCCAAGTAAAGTTACCGATAGACGAAGACGAAAGAGGGGAGGCCTTCCGGGGCATCCCCAAGCTTAGGCTTTTAGTTGTCCTTGAATTATCTTGGGGTTCCAAGGGCATCCCCAAGCTTAGGCTCTTGCCACTCCTTATTCCATAGTCCATCAAATCTTTACTCAAAACTTGAAAACTTCACAACACAAAACTCAACAGGAAATCTCATGAGCTCCGTTAGTGCAAGAAAGAAAAACCACCAGTTAAGGTACTGTAATGAACTCATTATTTATTTATATTGGTGTTAAACCTACTTTATTTTTTAACACTAATCTAAAAATCAGAGGGCATCTTATTAAAATTTACATAAGAGTTGTAGTAGGAATTACAATAATTATTAGAGGAATTACTAGGAAACAGCCTAGGATTAAAGTTTCATCTATACGCGTTGTTACCAAAATTATTCCTACCAACAAAATTCACATACATAGATTCATTATTATTCTCAATCAAAGTAGACAAAGGCATATCATTAGGATCAATAGGAGCACTCTTAGTAGCAAACAATTTCATAAGTTCATCCATCTTTCCACTCAAAACATTAATCTCCTCTATCGCATTAACCTTTTTACTAGTAGATCTTTCGGTGTGCCATTGAGAATAATTAACCATAATATTATCTAGGAGTTTAGTAGCTTCTCCTAAAGTGATTTCCGTAAAAGTGCCTCCCGCGGCCGAATCTAAAAGATTTCTAGAAGCAAAATTCAATCCGGCATAAAAAAATTGTATGATCATCCATAAATTCAAACCATGTGTAGGGAAATTACATATCATTAATTTCATCCTCTCCCAAGATTGTGCAACATGATCATGATCAAGTTGCTTAAAATTCATAATATCGTTTCTAAGAGAGATGATCTTAGCGGGAGGAAAATACTTCGAGATAAAAGCATCTTTGCACTTATTCCATGAATCAATACTATTTTTAGGCAAAGACGAAAACCAAGTTTTAGCACGATCTCTAAGCGAAAACGGAAATAACTTTAATTTAACAACATCATTATCCATGTCTTTCTTCATTTGCATATCACACAAATCAACAAAGTTGTTTAGATGAGTAGCGGCATCTTCACTAGGAAGGCCGGAGAATTGATCTTTCATAACAAGATTCAACAAAGCAGCATTGATTTCACAAGATTCAACATCATTAAGAGGATCAATCGGAGTGCTAAGGAAATCATTATTATTGGTATTGGAAAAGTCACACAATTTAGTATTATCTTGAGCCATCGTGACAAGCAATCCAACACACAAGCACACAAGGGACAAGCGAAAAAAAGGCAAACGGAAAAGAGAGGGCAAATAAAATAGCAAGGATGAAGTGGGGAAGAGGGAAACGAGAGGCAAATGGCAAATAATGTAATGCGAGGGAGATGAGTTTGTGATGGATACTTGGTATGTCTTGACTTGAGCGAATACCTCCCCGGTAACGGCGCCAGAAATCCTTCTTGCTACCTCTTGAGCACTGCATTGGTTTTCCCTTGAAGAGAAAAGGGTGATGCAACAAAGTAGCGTAAGTATTTCCCTCAGTTTTTGAGAACCAAGGTATCAATCCAGTTGGAGGCTCCACTCCACGCAAGTCCCTCGTACCTACACAAACAAACAAGAACCTCGCAACCAACGCGATAAAGGGGTTGTCAATCCCTTCAGGGCCACTTGCGAAAGTGAGATCTGATAGAGATAATAAGATAAGATAAATATTTTTGGTATTTTTATGATATAGATTGAAAAGTAAAGATTGCAAAATAAAGTAGATCAGAAACTTATATGATGGAAAATAGACCCGGGGGCCATATGTTTCACTAGTGGCTTCTCTCAAGATAGCATAAGTATGACGGTGGGTGAACAAATTACTGTCGAGCAACTGATAGAAAAGTACATAGTTATGAGAATATCTAGGCATGATCACGTATATAGGCATCACGTCCGCGACAAGTAGACCGACTCCTGCCTGCATCTACTACTATTACTCCACACATCATGCGCTATCCAGCAGCATCTAGAGTATTAAGTTCATAAGAACAGAGTAACGCATTAGCCAAGATGACATGATGTAGAGGGATAAACTCAAGAAATATGATACAAACCCCATCTTTTTATCCTCGATGGTAAAAATACAATACATGCCTTGCTGCCCCTGCTATCACTGGGAAAGGACATCACAAGATTGAACCCAAAGCTAAGCACTTCTCCCATTGCAAGAAAGATCAATCTAGTAGTCCAAACCAAACTGATAATTCAAAGAGACTTGCAAAGATAACCAATCATACATAAAAGAATTCCGAGGAGATTCAAATATTTCTCATAGATAAACTTGATCATAAACCCACAATTCATCGGATCTCGACAAACACACCGCAAAAAGAGTTACATCGAATAGATCTCCAAGAATATCGAGGAGAACATTGTATTGAGATTCAAAGAGAGAGAAGAAGCCATCTAGCTAATAACTATGGACCCGAAGGTCTGTGGTAAACTACTCACAACTCATCGGAGAGGCTATGGTCTTGATGTAGAAGCCCTCCGTGATCGCTTCCCCCTCCGATGGAGCGCCGGAAAAGGCCCCAAGATGGGATCTCACGGGTACAGAAGGTTGAGGAGCTGGAAATAGGGTTTCGTGGTGCTCCTGGATGTTTTCGGGGTACGTAGATATATATAGGCGAAGGAGGTCGGTCAGGGGAGCCACAAGGGGCCCACGAGGGTGGGGGTGCTTCCTGCACCCTCATGGCCGCCTTGGCTACTTCTTGATGTCCACTCCAAGTCTCCTGGATTGCGTTTGTTCCAAAAAAGGTCGCTCCCAAAGGTTTCATTCAGTTTGGACTCCGTTTGATATTCCTTTTCTTCGAAACACTAAAATAGGAAAAAAAAATAGCAATTTTGGATGGTCCTCTTGTTAGTAGGTTAGTCCCAAAAATGATATAAAAGTGTATAGTAAAGCCCATAAACATCCAAAACGGGTAATATAATAGCATGGAACAATCAAAAATTATAGATACGTTGGAGACGTATCAGTGGCCAGTGGCTCGTCATCCGGCGGCGTGAGGATACACGCGCTGCAGACACCTGCCGGCGTGAGGATACACGCGCTGCAGACACCTGCCGGCGTGCTCCCAGACATCCGCAACCTGTTCGAGGAAATGTCGTCTGCCATCAACGAGGACTACATGCAGAACCTCATCTTCGTGGGTGGTGCGCCGACCCCTGGCTATGATCCTGACGAGACACAAAGCCAGGACGGCCGCGGGGCGTTCACGCCGGCCGCTGGCTATGATCCCGACCAGGCGGCCTTCATGCGTGATCAGGTCGGCATCGACCTGGACGGCTTCCCCCTCGACCACGAGTTCCTGGACGTCTACGGGCTAGAGGAAGAGGACGAGTGCGACATCGAAGTGGAGCTTTTATTCGAGAACAAGCTCGCCAACCAAGCCGTCGGTCCTAAGCCGAAGCGCAAGAGAAAGCGCACGAAGGCGAACACGGTGGTCGAGGACAAGCTTCTTTGCTAGTGTTGGTGAGACATTGGACAAGACCCCAAGACGGGCTCCGAGCAAAAGCATTCAACCTTTTGGATTCATGTCCACCAAGAGTTTCATGAGCGCAAGAAGTTTCGCCTTACCAATTTGTGAGCACGCGCGGGTGGGTCTCCATTTTCAAGCGGTGGAGGGTGATCCAACAAGAGTGCAACAAGTTTTGCGCCACTCTTGAGAGCGTCAAGGCCCGGCCCATGAGCGGCATCGACATGCAAGACATGGTATGCTAGCTCGCCGCCCTCTTTTGTGTCATCAAGTTCATCCTTTGCGTGGTCATTATGCTTGCATGGAAACATTTTGTAGGCATTTCAAGCTTTGGAGGCATTCAAGGTTCAACACAATGGCAAGTGCTTCAACCTCTCCCATTGCTATCGGGTCATCAAGGAGGAGGCTTGAGCTAGATGCCGAGAAGCAAGCCAAGATGTTCAAGTTAGAGGCGGAGAAGCAAGCCAAGATGCTAGAGATCGAGGCCTCCAACACCAAGACCAAGGCGAAAGAAGTGGCTCTCGCAAGCATGATGACCGGGGTGGAGATCATGAAGGTGGATCTCAACACCGTGTCGCCAAGGAAGAGGCCGTGGTTCGAGAAGATGCATGACGACATGCTCAAGTTCGACGACGAGTGATCTATGGCAGCGAGCGCCATCTTTTTTGTATGCCGTCAGGTGTGCCGGCATGACCACGGGAGCCGCGATGGCGTGGTCGAACTCAAGTCCCACCCTTTTTTGTGTGCTGGCATGTGTGTCGGTCGGCTGGCGAGTGCGCCAACATGAACTGTGATGATATTTTCTGAAGCCGGCATTGTATGCCGGCGCTGGCATGGTGCCGGCATGAGACATGGCCGCTGGCATGATCACCCACGGGCCTTTTTTAAAAATTTGAATGCGGACATGAAATGGGTCGACGCGTTGGGCGCACTGCCGACCCAAATGCAAAACTGGGCGGACGCCGGGTGGGCGGCCGACCCAAACGGATAAAAAGCGGACAAATGCGCCGTACGTTTGGGTTAGCCCGTTGGAGTTGCTCTTAGAGAGTAATAAGAAGTAATCAGCGAGCAAATGTAGCATGGGCTGCAAAGGGAACTGGGCGGCTCTAAAGAATTCTGGATGGTGGTGAGATAGTTTGGGTCAATCATTGTGTATGTTGCACCTGCACTAACATGCTGCCATTCATACACCCTCTTGCCTCTTGTGGGAGGGATGTAACTACAACAACAATTACTCAAATGTTGGATGTTGGCGCTGCTTCAGCTCCAATACCATTCCAGCCACTCATCATCAGGTTTGATCTTCTTCTACTTTATTCTCACACGTTGTTGTTTGGATGATGCATGGTGATGGAATTCTTCTCTAATTTAGGTGCTTTTATTTGCACATTTCATGGTGAAATTTTAGCTAACCCAATGAGGTTTAAAAGTGTACTCTTTAGTAAGTTCATGATTCATGACGTAGCAGGTTATATCTCCATATTATAGTGCCAATTTTTGAGTGATTTTCTCACAAAAAACATGTTGATTGATTGTAACTCTTTTTTTTGTTTTTCACTTTAATTTTTTAACTCCACTAATGATGCTTTAGTGTCATGCCCACAGTGTATGTGAAAATGGTAAGTTTGATTTGCTATGTGGATCT
>NW_025236527.1:0-5236 GCF_018294505.1 Triticum aestivum | reverse complement strand
AGCTCCACCTCATTACTCCATCCTTCCTATGAGCTTAAATAGTCTTGATCTCGCGGGTGCGAGATTGCTGAGTCCCCGTGGCTCACAGATACTTCCACAACCAGCTTGCAGGTGCCGATGAGTCCGTGCAGATGACGCAACCAAGCTCAGGAGGAGCTCGTTGAAGATCTTGTCCTTTGTGTTGTTTCCGTGCTAGTTGATCAGTAGTGGAGCCCAGTTGGGGTCGATCGGGGACCTTTGTCGCATTTGGGGTTCTTCTTTTATTTTGGTTCCGTAGTCGGACCTTGATTGTATCTGGATGATGTAATGCTTTATTCATGTAATTGTGTGAAGTGGCGATTGTAAGCCAACTATGTATCTCTTTCCCTTATGTATTACATGGGTTGTGTGAAGATTACCTCACTTGCGACATTGCTTTCAATGTGGTTATGCCTCTAAGTCGTGCTTCGACACGTGGGAGATATAGCCGCATCGAGGGCGTTACAAGTTGGTATCAGAGCCTTCCCCGACCTTAGGAGCCCCACTGCTTGATCGTTTTTAGCGGCCGAGTTGTGTCTAGAAAAATATTTTGAGTCATTTAGGATTATATATATCGGAGAGTTAGGAATTCTTTTTACTCCCCAGTCTCTTCATCGCTCTGGTAAGGCATCCTGACATAGAGTTTTGACTCGTCTCTTCTCAAATTTCACTAAAAAAAATTTTAGGATCACGCGGGTATCTTGGAATCGTTCCGATGGTTTTATGATGAGAACATTATCTTGGTGCCTCCTGTCAGGGGTTTAGTGGAAGTGTCCCGGGGAGTTGAGCTCTGAGGTGTTGTCGTCATAATTTTATCGTTGCAGTTCTAGAATACCTGAGTTTAGTACGCCGACATCAAAAATCTCTTTTATGCAGTTGTTGGTGAGATAACCCCGATAACCCAGTACTGAGGTGAGTACGGGAGTATCGCCATAACTTGTATAACAGATGCTTTTCGAAGGTTGAGGTAGATGATTTCCGAAGGTTTCTTGGTTATGTGTTGAAGGATGGATACAGCTGGATGTAGGATTTGTTAGCTTTGGGTGAGATATTATGCTTCCCCTGTATCCCCAACACCTGATTGCATAACCTGAAAATTTCGGGAGTTTCATAGGTGGGAATTCAAGTAGCTCTTAGGATATCTTTCTGACGGATGTATGATATGAAATTGGGGTTCGACGTCTAGTGGTCCGCCTATTCACGGTCGATTTTACAGTGGTCTCGTTGTGTCTTAAAGAACCCTTGGCTATGCTGGTTCGGGGACACTTCGTATGTCATGTGCACTGCCTTGTACATGATGGTGCTGTACGATCGAGCCCGTGTAGGCCCCACCACGAAAACTTCGGACGAAATCTCTATCATATGTTTGTTCTGGCTTATTTTGCAAGCCAATCCTTTGTTTTGTTTTGAGTTGTGGTATTCGAGTTGATTCGAAGTCAAATGTTGATTCCATACCTTTTCCAGATGGTGTTCTCATATTCCTATGTGAATACTAATCCTTCTTGATCATCGAGTCTGTCTTGTCAATCCTTTTTTTTAACCGGTGTGTCTCTCCTCAAGTGGATCCGTTCACGTCAACATTTGCAAGATCATTTATCACTTCTTCTCAACGGTGTTTGTTTCATCCATCTCCAAGTTGCCTTTGTTTTTCCCACCCTCCCTCCCTTTTGTTTTTCTTCAAGGACTAAGATTTCTTCTTCAAGTATCCATTTTATTGATGGGAAGTTTCTCCATTCTTTTCCGTCAATGTTCTTATCCGGTGATTCTCATGAAGATTCTAATGGAGCTCCAAGTTCATCACTCTTCATTCTCGTTTTCTTCTCCGGTGGATTTACCTCAAGCTTTCGGTGTTGATCATATCCTTATCCTCGTTCAAATGCTATCCCATGCCGATGCTCCTCATATTCATTCATTTCTCGCTATTCAATTGTTCCGGAGTGCTCAAGATATCTCGAAGATTCGTGTTTCCACTCTGCATTCGTTCAAGCTCTTTCGAGATTGGTATCTCATTCAAGTCATTTAATTCAACCGGTGCAACATCTCTTTTAAATCTTTTCAACGGTGTTCTTTTGAGTGGGCCCTAACCCACAGGTCTTTTTCCAGGATCTTACCTGACTCTTCTATTTTCCCAGAGCTATCCTAAATTCTTCTCCAAGTTTGACGTAAGAATGAGTTATCATTAGTCAAATGCTTTTCTCCAAGATCTTTCAAATTCTTTTCATAGTTGGCTCAACCTCTTCGCTTTTGATTCTTCCGGTGTGCCTCAATAATTCTTGGTGGTGTTTCTTGTTGTCATTCTCATCATTTGAAGACCGAAGAAGAGTTTCTCTTTAATCTTGCTCTATTCTCTTCAAGATTCATGGTGCTAGCTTGTTGCCATCCTCTCATAATTGTTTTCGATTGTGAGAATCTTTTTCACCCATCAGGAGATATTTAAGAGTCTTCTCAGTTTGTTATCCGGAGTCCATCAAGTCAGGTTTATTCATTCTCGGCTTTCACTTATCATTCTCCGATCTTACCGGTGCAAAGTTCAAGTGATCTCTAATCGGTCCATAATCTATTACATTCACTTGTATCTAAATTCTCTCAAGCATCTTCGTCCATTTGCTAATTCTTCCGGTGGTTCGTTCAAGATTTTTCTTCCTTTCTTATCATATCAATTTTATTCGTTGTTCCAATCCTACCGGTGGTTCGTTGAAGACCTTCTCAAGTTTACGCTATATCTCTTTTAATCCTTTCTACGAGAATAAGTAGTATGCCAAATCCGTTGATTGTCGTCAATTTAATTGGTGAAGGATAAGCATAACATAATTCTTATTCTTGTTCATCCAAGTGATTAATTCTTTATTCCGGAGGCCCTTAAAATTCTCGGTTTCATTTGTTTCATCTTCTCTTTTTCCCGGAGTTCCAAGCTCTAATTATCACGGAGATCCATCTAAATCATTGCAAGGATTCACCTTGTGTTTTCAATTTCTCTTTCTTTTCATTCCTTTTGTTTACCGGAGTTCTTCATGGAGGTTCTACATGATGGTTCATCAAGGATTTAATTCCCTTCTCAAAGTTCTCATCGAGATTCTTTCCTAAGGAGCTCAAGCTTTCTTCATATGGTAATCCGGAGTGCAATTCTTTCTACCATATTTTGGAGGTGGTATTATGTCATTCTTGATAATTTGAGTTCATGTTCCATGATTCACATGTTGTTAAGAATGAGTTATTTTTAAATCCATCAACCTCGTTGTTGGAGTTATCTTGTGTCATATTTCACCTAAAAGCCTTCCATTGGGAATGTTGCTATTTGTGGTGCTTGCCAATGATCCAAGTTATCTCTTTATCATCTTGGTGGAAGAAGTTTTCATCTCTTCGTTGATCTCAAGCAAGCAATTGTTTCCGTTAGTGGCCGGTTGTCACCTCATAATTTTGAGATGTTTTCCATAAGCCCACTACAAGCTTGTGCTTTTCGTTGTTGATTTTCCAACAACTCCGTTCAATTCTTCTTTGCAAGGATGCTTTCCAAACTCATTTGTGGCAGAAGTTGGCATTTTCTTCTCCATTCTGTTATTCCAATGATATATCTTCTATTATTTCTTTCGGAGGCATTGTGACGTTGCTCTTTTCACTCACCATCTCGATTCGTGAGGATCGTGTTCTTTTCTTGCTTATCCATTTAATCGGAGTGTCGTGTTTTCATTCGAGTTCTCTAATCTTATCAAGTTTTCCCTCCTTCCTCAACTGGAGAGCTGTCTGAAATCCTTCTTACCCATTGTGCCATTCTTTCAATAGTTCCGGAGGCAGTGTGTTGTTGATTTCATCAAGTAACATCCCATCTTATCAAGTTCATGTTCTATTCCTTCCATGTTCAACCGGAGTACTGCCCGAATTCTTCCCCTCTCATCTTGTTTTAACCGGAGTGGTTTCGAATTCTATCTTGTCCATTAAACTCTTGATTCATGTCTTTGCAACCTTCAAGTTCTCGTAATGCTCTTTGTCCCTCTTTTCTAACGGAGTGTTTTCGACCTAGTTCACCTTCGTTGTATTCTTTTCTTGAATTGGTTTAACCTCGCGAGGTTCTTGGTTTCACTCGTTTGTCAAAGAAGCAATTTGGTTTACCTCTTCTCTTTCTCTTCCGTTTTCCCTCCGGTGCCATTCTAGATCTCGGGACGAGATCCTCTTGTAGTGGTGGAGTGTTGTAACGCCCCGAGACCGACGCTCCAGAAGACTTCCAGCTATTCCGAGTTTTGCCATGTGTTTCTTTTGTGCTTGCTCTTTTATTTTTGCATTGCATCATGTCATCATGCCATCATGTCATTTAATTTTTAAAAACTCACCTAAATAAATTGCTTAGATCGTTGATCTATTTAAATCGAGGGATATTCACATGGTGACTTCTCTTTATAACATATCCTCCAATATTAGGGAGCTATATTAAATTCCACTATTTTGGAATCACCAAAACACACTTACAAAATAATTTCGTTCCTTTTCTACTTCAAGTTTGGTCTCCAACCTTGCCAATATTTATTTCATCATTTTCCGGAGCTCCACCAAAAATCCGAACATTTTTGGACCTTCCCAAACCCTCACTTCCGTTCAAACCCATTTGAATTAAATTCAAATGAGTTTGAATTTAAATCTTTCAATCATGGCCTTTCTATTTTTCTTGGAACAAGCATATTTTTGTGAGTCCGGGAAAATTGTCTCCATGCGCAAATCCTTTCCCTAAACCTCTCTTTCTTTTCTTTCTTTTCTCTGTTCTATATTATTTTTCATTAGAGTGAGGGAGAGACCCAGCCAGGCCTCTGGCCATTCCCCTCCCCACCAGGCCGGCCCAGTCTCCCTAGGCCCAAGGCCCAGCCACGCCGCTACCTAACCCTAGCCTCCCCTCCGCTCGATCTCCATCTCCCTCGTCCTCCCTCCAGCGCCGCATCGCTCGCACCCATCGCCCGATCCCCACCTCTCTCGCTCGCAGTCCCGCTCGGTCCCCCTCGTCTCTTCCTCCCTCCACTCTCTGCCTCGCGTCGCCCTCCAGCGCCGCCCCGTCCGGATCCGTCGGGTCCTGCCATGGCCATGCCTCGCCTGCTACTTCTCCGCGTCGACGACCTCCATCGCGCCTCCCTGCTTCGTCCGCCCGCGAGCACCACCACCTCCTCAGCGCCGCGGCCTCGCCCTTCCTCCTCCACCTCGCGCGACCTCCTGCCTCGTCCTCGTCCCGCGCCTCTCC
>NW_025236526.1:0-5238 GCF_018294505.1 Triticum aestivum | reverse complement strand
GAAGAGGAAATGAGAACGCACTGTTCAAGAAACCCCGGTCCGACGCCTTATATGAGGTCGCTTCCGAGTGGCTGACTGGTAGGCCCGGACGGTCCTATCAAGTCCCGTAACAATCGCGCGCGCGATACGTGGCGAAAAGGTGACGTAGAGATCGAGGCGGCTCCGCCCTATCCCATCCGATTATTGCGGCCTCCCCCATCCCGCGCGCTTCCCAAAATTCGAATCCCGCGAAATCTGCGGGCAGCAGAACAACTTGTCAGACGGAAGATCCGAAACAAGATATGCTCATGGCATGAAAAATGAGTCGGAGAAGTTCTCAACTCCTTCCCCACTCAAACCTCGATCCATTCGGGGGCAAATGATGAAGCTATGTACCTAGGGTAGGGTCATGGACCTGTCCCAACTGCCCTACCCAAGGACATCTCTAGAAGAAATCACCTTTCAATCGACTTGGAGGTGTTCGACTCGACAGACTCGAAGACACTCGACCAAGAAGCAATCGCTCGACCAAGATCCAACCACTCGACGGCCAGGAGACCTAAGGTCACTCCGCACGCTAACTGTCGGTCATTAAGTAGCTTTTATGGTCATCATAGCACTTTATTAGGGGCGTTACCAGTAACACCCGGCCTTAATGTATTTAAAACCCTGCATAACTGAGGGCCGGAGGGGTCCGGCGAACTCTATATAAGTCACCCCCCTCCTCAGTGTAAAGGGTTCGCACCCCTGTAATTCGTACACACATAATCCAGTCGACCGCCTCCGGGCTTCGAGACGTAGGGCTATTACTTCCTTCGAGAAGGGCCTAAACTCGTAAACCTCGTGTGCTTACAACTACTCCATAGCTAAGATCTTGTCTCTCCATACCTACCTCCCTACATTACTGTCAAACCTAGAACCACGACAGGTGGCCTCTCTGGGAGGCAACCAACCCTCTCGCCTGGCAGCTGCACAGACCGCCACTGGCCAGATCCTGGTGCTGCCCGAGGTTGTACGGGGTGAGACCGAACAACTTCATGTCAGGTATGGCTCTGAACATCATGAAAGCATAGAGATCGTGCTCACGATTGCGCCGATGGTTGGCCCTCTTCCGCATGAACAACACCTAGCCCTCGTCCTCTCTGAGTAGTCCATCGCCTGTACGCCGTGCGCGCAGGTGCAGGCACCATGCTTTCGCTCGGCAACTCGACGAAGCAAAACTCCGGCCGGTCGCCGAACAGGTCGACAGAGGTGGCGCGCAAGGTCAGGTTGACCTACCACAACCGGCCGCTGAAATCAATTGTTTGTTTGTGCAAGCACGTGCGTGAGGTGATGTTCGTCCAAGGAGGGCTCCCTTGTCCTTGATGAAGTGCCCGTGAGATCGGGATCAGTGTATTTATTGGAAGGTTTTAGGGAAGGCGTGGAAGGTGAAGAGGAAGGAGACCGTGTCTGCTGCGGCAGCGGATCGACCTCCTGTGTTTTTTTATGGAGGTGGGCCTGCTTATAATAGAGAGGAAGTAGGATCGATGAAAGAAGAGGAGGGAGACCGAGTCTCGTCTCTCGTGAGGCAACTCGCATCATGCTCCTGTTTCTTTTCGGGAAAGAAGGCCCGACCCAATTAAGTACAAGAACGTACAAAAGGCTAAAAATATGATAGATTAGTACAACTTTGGATTTTGGAAAAATTATGCATGTGTTGAAAAAAAATAAAAGCGTAAATTTACGAAAAGAAACGCATTGTGACGGTGAACCCACAGAATCAATCCGTGCTTTATATATATATATATATATATATATATATATATATATAAGGAAAAAGAAGAGCAGCAGCTTGATCAAAACGCTGCAAGTTTCAAGCGGCACAAACTCTCTCGCGTTTGCGTGCGTGCGTGTGACCCTCGCCGGAATTCGGAGCTCGCTGGAGTTGCCGAACTACTGGCATCAAAGTGGGTTCCTCCAGGGACCATGGCCGGTCCACTGGACTCCGTCCCGCGCCCATGGTGGACGCGCGGATGACCGCTCCCTCACTCCTCCAGCGTCGTGGAGCGGCAGGAGTCTGACGCGGTGCAGCAGGCGCGAGATCATCGTGCATGAGCGGGTCATCCAAGAGCGTTTCGTGCGCAAGCCCGACAGCACAGGGCCAGCTCCCATGCTTAAAAGCATTAGTTATGGACAGTCGGCGCCGGTCATGCAGGCGCAGATGTTGGCAGCGACGCTCTAGGATGTCGTCGAGGGGAAGGACACGGTCACCTTGTGTGATGATAATTAAGTACACCATGGCAGTGATCCTCATGGGCTTGCCGCCGGACATGATTGACGCCATCATCGTCAAGAAGACGGCGAAGGAAGCCCGAGAGCTCATCCGCACCATGCGGGTGGGCGCAGCATGCACGAGTCCACGGCTCAGAGGCTCCGGAAAGTGTTCGAGGACCTCTCTTTCAAAGACGGTGGGTCCATCGACGCGTTTGGCATGTGTTTCACCGGACTCGTCAACAACTTGCTTACCCTTGGCGACACAATCGATGACAAGAGGATTGACAAGAAAGTCTTGCGCCTTGTCCCAAAGAGGTACTCTGAGGTGGCCATCGACATAGAAACCCTCCTCGAACTCAACACTTTTTCTCTCGAGGAGCTCACCTGCCATGTTCTCATCGTCCAGGATCGTCTCGTTGAAGTTGAAAACGCTGGTGGCACATGGTTCCTCCTCACCGAGGAGTAGTGGTGTTCCCACCAGAAACAATGGCAGCACGTCGAGGGTTCAACCATTCAAGCTTCGGCACTCTCCAGCAACCCCGTAAACCCCAGGGAAAACGATGATGGAGGAATCGATGGTTGTGGTGGCGCAGGTGCCAGAAGGGCAGGGCGGCGGTGCACCCTGCAAAGGCGTGTTCGCTGCTTCTTGTAACGACAAGTGGCATTACTACTATAAGAACGGGCACTGGGCACGGGACTGCCATATGAGGATTCACGATGAGGCAAACATGGTGTGCATGGATGAGGAGGAGTAACCGGGCCTCCTGATGGCACATATTGTCTCTTCTAGTGTTGATCATAGCCACGAGAAGGTGATGCCCAAAGCGCGCGGCGCGATGACCCGTGGTACATTGACACATGTGCGTCAAACCACATGACCGACGACCATGAGGCCTTCTCTAAGCTGTACCCAGGGAGCATGAGCCATGTATGGTTCGGCGATGGCTCCACCATCTGGATCCAAGGGCGCCACACCGTGCTCTTTGTCGCTCGGGAGGGGCATTACCGCATCCTCACATTCGTCTACTTCATCCCGAGGCTGCGGATGAACTCATCTCTGTAGGTCAGCTAGACGAGGTTGGGTGCGAGCTTTCTATCCATGGTGGCCTCCTTCGTGTACGGGACAAACGCATCAAGCTCATCGCGCATGTGGCTCGGAGTGGAAACCAGCTGTACAAGCTGCGGGTGAAGCTCACCAAGATGGTATGCATGCCCTTGTGACAAAGGTTATGAAAAAGCCCACTTTGAATACGTTTTGACAGATTTGTAAAACTTTATCAAGCTTAAATACTAAAACTTGAAGGAACAAATATTAAATTCAGCAAGTTCCAAGAACTAAAACTTAAACCCTAAACCCTAAGCCCATAAATCATATGCCCTGACCTCAAAGCCCTAAGCCCTAAACCATGAACCCTAAAAGTAAAGAGATGAGACATTTTAATATTTGAATTTACAAATATCACGTTTTAATATTTGATTTTTTGTAAAATTTTAAGAAATTGTCAAAATGTATTCAAAATTGGCCTTTTATTTGAGATTACACGCTGCGACAAACATGAATAGGCAAAAGAAACATAATTTAGAATTTGGGTTCAAAAGATACAAAATTTGAAGATGAAATAGGCGTGAGAGGTGGGAGGATGATACACGCAACTTTGCCAAAAGCTGACATGCATGGACCCGAGTACATTAATTAAAGGCTAATGGCATAAACGAATGCACAAATCTTGAAGTAACTTGGTGGCCACATGCGTGGGCGCCCCCCGCCCGTGCATGCCCCAAAAAAATTTAAAAGCCTCTCATAATGAACAACAATTTGCATGTTAGTGTCACCACCTAGACATCTATTGCAGCCCCGACTCCACAATGATTGGAAAAACAAAAAGACCCATGGTACCAGTGGCATAGCCATGATTTTAAGTCTTGGGTCATCCAAGTAAAAATCATATCCCATAAACATAGCATGCCACTAAAAAAGTATTACATTAAAATTCAGTGGTATGATATGTCGTGAAGTACGAGGCGCCTGCGACAACTTCATCAATCATAAGATTTGCCGGTTCAGCCTCTCGAAAGTGCTTATAGGGATAGATGTGCATGCGTATATTCGTAAGGGTGAGTATGCATGCGTGTATATGAACATTTGCATTTGTACTATGTTTCAATAAAATATAAACAGTCAAGTCTGGAAATTTTGCATACAAAACAGCGCCCTTTATTTCTCTGGATAATGCCTTCTCATGACCGCGGAAGTATCAATTATGGATCCCGCTACAAATCAAACGTCGGATTTCTTTAGCGTGGCAAAACCAACGTCCAAGATAGCAAAGCATGTTGTCGTGAGGTTGACAATATCAGTTAACAAGTATGGCAATTCCTGGTCAAAAGTCTGGCATCCTCAGGACAACATAATTTTCCACAAAAAAAATTCGATTTGCCATGCTCCCCATCAATTATATTTTCTGTCGCAGGCCCTGAGCATAGGGAAAGGAGATGAAAAATGGCACATCAACTTTCTTTCATTCATCTTTTAGAAAAGGAGATGCAAAATGACCGATCTTCTAACCTCTCCACGTTACAACAATCGTAGAATAAAAAAAATCAGTTCTCAGTTGGGCGAGCCCACAATAAAAGATCAGCATGACTACCACTTACAAGCATTGGGAAAATGGAACTAACTTACCGCGGCTTTGATTGACGGAGCTTGCCGCATGTCTCTACCTCCATGGCTCCGGTTCCTTAAAAAACGACTGGGCACGCCTGTTGCACGTTGCAATCCGCCCGTGTCATTCAGTTGATGAGCTCTTGTTTGATCACTCGGGAATGGCAAAAGGATCCCACGAGGAAGGCCGATCGACCGCTGTGTGGTAATCAGGAACGATTGCTAGTGACCACTTCGATCGGTCAAAGGATAGGGAACGACTTGGGATGGGGTCATAAGGCTGACCCGTGGGTTTACCTGGAGCAGTTTCAACCTCAAATGGACATCGACTACAACATCGTTTG
>NW_025236525.1:0-5238 GCF_018294505.1 Triticum aestivum | reverse complement strand
GGCACAGAAAAGGTGCATGTGTAAAAATAACACATGTGCGGCATGCATAGAGCTCGGATCATAATTATATTCAGCTTCTGTATAAGAATCCCCCAGGTATAATGAGCACGCTTAGCGCGTACAAATTGTGCAATCAAGACACAGTTTAACCTTTGAAGGCCGCGAAGAAAAGGAAGAAAGACAGAAAAATATAGATAACATATATATATATAAATTGACGGAGGTAAGGAGACGAACACAGAGTCCGGCGCTAGGCGTAGAACCTTCGGAGTCTGGCCGCGTTCCATGGGTTTGGCTCGAGTCGATTGCCTGATGCATCCCGTAGACAGTACGCTCCACCGGTCAGAACTTTGTCAATAATGAAGGGACCTTCCCATTTGGGTTTGAGCTTGTCCTTTTTCTTCCCTGGTAGGCGTAGAACGAGTTCACCAACATTATAAGTTTTGGCCCGTACTTCTCTGCTTTGATATCGTCGAGCCTGTTGTTGATAGAATGCGGATCGGGCTTTTGCCACGTCACGCTCCTCCTCCAGGGCGTCCAAAATGTCCTACCGATCTAGCTCGGCTTCTTTCTCTTCGTACATGCGCACGCGAGGTGAGTCATGAATGATGTCGCAGGGCAGTACCGCCTCTGCGCTGTACACCATAAAGAAAGGTGTGTATCCGGTAGTGCGATTTGGCGTGGTCCGCAGCCCCCATAGTATGGAGTCGAGTTCCTCGACCCAGTGTGTATCTGATTCCTTCAAGGACCGCACTAGTCTGGGTTTAATGCCGCTCATTATAAGACCATTTGCTCGTTCGACTTGACCATTAGTTTGAGGGTGATAGACGGATGCATAATCGAGCTTAATGCCCATTTTGCTGCACCAAGTTTTTACCTCATCAGCTGTAAAGTTCGAGCCGTTATCGGTGATGATAGTGTGGGGGACACCATAGCGGTGTACAACCCCGGATATGAAATCTATCACTGGTCCGGATTCGGCCGTTTTAACTGGTTTGGCCTCTATCCATTTGGTGAATTTATCCACCATGACCAATAGGTACTTTTTCTTATGGCTTCCTCCTTTAAGGGGTCTGACCATATCAAGGCCCCAGATCACAAAGGGCCAAGTAATGGGGATTGTTTGGAGAGCGGTAGGTGGCATATGTCTTTGGTTTGCAAAGAGCTGGCAACCGACGCATTGTTGAACGAGGTCCTGTGCGTCTGCTCGAGCTGTCGGCCAGTAGAAACCTGTACGGAAGGCCTTACTTACAAGGGCCCGAGCTGCAGCGTGATGGCCACCGAGTCCAGCATGAATTTCTGCCAAAAGTTGCCGTCCTTCCTCCTCGGAGATGCACCTTTGTAGTACTCCGGTAGCGCTTTTCTTATAAAGCTCTCCCTCGTGGACCTTGTAGGCTTTAGACCGCCGCACAATGCAACATGCCTCGTTTTGGTCCTCTGGGAGTTCTTGCCTATTTAGGTAAGCCAAGAAGGGTTCTGTCCACGGGGTGATGACAGCCATAATCACATGGGCCGAAGGAGTTATCTCGGTGGCGGAGCCTCCGATTACGTCAGAGTGTTTGGGGGCTGGTGTTGTGGCCGGATCCGGACTGTTGTTGCCGGTCTCCCCTTCCCACACCACGGATGGCTTAAACGGCCTTTCCAGGAAAATATTAGGTGGGACAGGGTCGTGCTTAGCACCGATTCGGGCGAGAATATTTGCCGCTTGATTGTTTTCTCGGACCACATGGTGGAATTTGAGACCCCTCGAATCGAGCTGACATTTTGAGGACGGCATTGCGATAAGCTGCCATTTTTGGGTCCTTGATATCAAAAATTCCATTTTTCTGAGATATTGCAAGGTTTGAATCCCCACGCACCTCTAGGCATTGAATGCTCATGGGGACTACCATCCTGAGACCATGCAATAGGCCCTCATATTCGGCTGTGTTGTTGGAGTTTGTGTATAATATTTGGAGTACTTATTGGACTGTATCTCTGGTTGGGGATGTCAGGACGACCCCTGCCCCCAGACCCGCCAGCATTTTAGAGCCATCGAAGTGCATGATCCAATTGGAGTACGCGCCGTATTCTTTAGGGAGTTCGGCTTCTGTCCATTCGGCGACGAAATCGGCCAGTACTTGTGACTTAATGGCTCGCCGTGGTTTGTATGATATGTCGAACGGGAGGAGCTCAATAGCCCATTTAGCAATCCGGCCCATGGCATCGCGGTTGCTTATAATGTCGTTGAGTGGAACCTCGGAGGCCACCGTAATTGAACACTCTTGAAAGTAGTGTCGTAGTTTTCGGGATGCCATGAAGACCGCGTATGCTATCTTTTGATAATGTGGGTACCGGGATTTGCATGGAGTGAGGATAGTAGATACGTAGGACACCGTCTTTTGAAGCGAGAACTTATATCCGTCCATTTCTCGTTCGACGACGAGAACTGCGCTTACAACCTGGTGTGTTGCCGCTATATATAACAACATTCGTTCGCTGATATTTGGTGCGGCCAAGATTAGGTTGCTGGACAAGGAAGCTTTTATTTCTTCCAATCCGGCCATAGCAGCGTCCGTCCACTCGAAGTGTTTAGTGTGCTGAAGAAGGCGATAAAGAGGTAGTGCCTTTTCTCCCAATCGGGAGATAAAGCGGCTTAAGGCAGCCACACATCCAGTTAATTTCTGGATTTGCTTGAGGTTTGTTGGGATAGCCAACTGTGACAGAGCTTGGATTTTAGCCGGATTCGCTTCACTTCCTCTGTTGGAAACGATGAAGCCCAAGAGCTTCCGGTGGGTATGCCAAAAACGCATTTTTCCGGATTGAGCTTAATGTCATATGCTCGGAGATTGTCGAACGTGAGCCTCAAGTCGTCTATCAAAGATTCGACATGTCTTTTTTTAATTACCACATCGTCTACGTATGCCTCCACTGTTTTGCCGATTTGTGCTTCTAGGCATGTCTGAATCATGCGTTGATAGGCCGCACATGCGTTTTTGAGCCCGAAAGGCATGGTGTTGAAACAAAAGGGGCCATATGGAGTAATGAATGCCGTTGCGGCTTGATCGGGCTCCACCATCTTGATTTGATGGTATACAGAGTGTGCATCGAGGAAACACAACGAGTCGTGTCCCGCGATAGCATCGATAGTTTGATCGATGCAGGGGAGGGGGAAGGGATCCTTGGGGCAAGCCTTGTTAAGGTCCTTAAAATCGACACATAGGCGCCAGGATTTGTCCTTCTTTGGTACCATCACCAGGTTTGCTAGCCAGTCCGGATGTTTTATTTCTCTAATGAATCCGGCCTCGAGTAACTTGGCTAGTTCTTCTCCCATGGCTTGTCGCTTGGGTTCAGAGAAACGCCGAAGAGTTTGCTTGACCGGCTTGTACCCCTTTAGAATATTTAGGCTATGCTCGGCCAACCTGCGTGGGATGCCTGACATATCTGAAGGATGCCAGGCGAAGATGTCCAAATTCTCGCGTAAGAGCTCCCATAGTGCGGCGTCTGTTGTGGGGTTCAGCTGTGCCCCGATGGATGCTGTTTTTGAAGGGTCCGTTGGGTGGACCTGGAATTTGACTATTTCGTCCGCTAGTTTAAAAGAGGTGGACTTGGGTCTTTTGTCGAGTATCACGTCGTCCCTGTCCACTGTATAGCGCAGTGCAGTTAGTTCTTCGGCCGCGAGGGCTTCGGATAATGCTTCGAGAGCCAGTGCGGCGGTTTTGTTTTCGGCACGGAGTGCTATGTCCGGATCACTAGCTAGAGTGATGATTCCATTGGGCCCAGGCATCTTGAGCTTCATGTACCCGTAATGGGGTATAGCTTGGAAGATCATGAATGCCTCTCACCCTAAAAGGGCATGGTATCCCCTACTAAACGGGGCCACTTGGAATGTGATTTCTTTGGACCTGTAATTCTCCAGCGTGCCGAATACCACATCTAGTGTGATTTTTCCCGCACATCGTGCCTCCCGACTAGGGATGATTCCTCTGAAGGTCGTGCTGCTTTGCTCAATGCGGCTCTTGTCTATTTCCATTTTTCAAAGAGTCTCCTCATAAATGAGGTTTAATCCGCTGCCACCGTCCATGAGTACTTTAGTAAGCCGGAAGCCGTCCACAATTGGACTAAGGACCAAAGCGACTGGAGCTTGGGCTGTGCGGAATTGAGGTTCGTCACTAGCATTGAAGGTTATGGCTGTGTTGTTCCATGGATTTATCGTTGCAACGTGGAAAACTTCGGCAAGGTTGAGAAGTGCCCGCTTGCACCTATTTTTTGTGGCGAAAGTCTCGAAGATTGTCAGTACTGTATTGTTATTTTCTGCGGGAGGGTGCTCTGCGGTATTATTGACGAGGAGGTCCTCGCCACTCCTGGCCACCTGCTGGAGTATCCAACATGCTCTAAGGCTGTGTGTTGGCATGGTATCTGATGTACTATGAATTTTGCATGTCCCATTGAGCCATCCCTCCAATACGGTTCCGCGCCCTGTAGTGGGTTTTCACTTCTTTGTAATTGGATTGGGTGACTTATGAGAGTACACCCTTTTAGTTCGGACAGAGGGTTTAGTTAGAGCCGGAGGATCCCAGAATTGTGTTTGGGATGTCCAAGTGCTTTCCATCGCACAGTACTTCCGTACTATGGACGCCAAGTCAGCGAAGTGTGTTATATCACGGCGACTTATGGCGTTGAGGATTCCCTTGTCCGTGCAATTTTTGCAAAAGAATGAAATTGCGTCTTCCTCGCGACAGTCCTTCACCTTGCTTATTGCAAGGAGGAATATGGCCCAATAGTGATGTACTGTCTCTTGGGGCTCTTGTCTAATATGGGAAAGATCACTTATGTGAGGGTGGGTGGGTAGATTTAAGTCCAAACCCTGGCCCGGTCTGAGACCCAAAGGAGTTTCCGAGCTTGGTAGTTCGGGCTCTGGGACGTTGCCCAACGATACTAGCCCGCTGTTCGATTCCAGGTCCGAAGCTTGGGCCATGTCCTCCCGTAGACGGGTATTCGGACATAGTCTATCCTCAAAATAGAGGAAGAATCGCTGCATCACTCCACCACCGCTATCTGATGGATAACCGGCGGAGAGTTAATCTCCCTTCGGTCGGGTTTAAGCCCGATCCGATCATAGTCCGTAGCGACTCCCAAGGTGGCGATGCGATCCAAGAGCTCATTCAAAGAAGAGAGCTCCATTGGATCCATCTGCTCGGTAAATCCCGAGCCAACATGGAGGATGTTTTTGATGACTCGAGAAGTCATCGTCGGCGC
>NW_025236524.1:0-5238 GCF_018294505.1 Triticum aestivum | reverse complement strand
GCCGAGAGCCAAATCACGGACACTCGGCAAAGTAACATATGCCGAGAGGGCCTCTCGGCAACTGGAACAACTTGGCAGACACAGCATATTGCCAAGAGTAGACCTCGGCAAAAGGAGAACACTCGCCAAAGGCACAATTTGCCTAGAGCCAAGCAGCCGCCGCACGACAAAGTTTTGCCACGTGGCACATCCGGCGGCGACTGACGGCACAGTGACTTCTTTGCTGAGAATGGCTCTCGGTAAAGATTAGGATCTCGGCAAACTTTAGTTCCACCTCGCCAAGGGATAAGCAACATGACCTATTTAAATAGTCAGATAGTCCAGATGCAGTAAGCTTTGGTCTTCATTATACCCCTATTAAGGAGATGAACCATCACTATGAATCTTCACTTGTTCCGGGCAGAGAGGATTCACAGTGATATGCCATCTTCCAATGATGGATGCCGACGCTTTTTGTTAAATCAATTACTATTATTCTTTAGTCTTTCATCCATCTCGGGCCCCCACATTTTTCATGCATAGGCCTTCTGCAGACGAGGGAGGGGCAGGCCGTGCCACCGGGCCCCCACTTGGTGAGCTTTCCTCTCCCCAATGAATGGATGAATGCTATATGAGTGCTTGGATGCTATCATGGATTAATTTTTTGTAGTTGTTTTTATTTAGTAATTCCTATATAGTAGTTTATGTAGATGTTTTTATGTACTATTTTTCATAGTACTTTGCATGTATGCTAGATGGGTTCTATGGATGAATGCTATATGGGTGCTATGGATGATTGTATTGATTTTGGTAGTAGTTTGTCTGTATTCATTTTTATCTTGAGTGAGTGTTGATCGTATTTAACAGATAAGAGATGTTTTCAGTGGAATGCTACCGACTGTTGCCGTAGGGGGTCGCACTTCCTCTGCTCCTCCTCTGCGATCTTTGTAAATCAGGAGGATTAGAGGAAGAGCGACCATCACCAACAATCCATAAGAGTTGTTCTTGGAGGAAGAAAATCAACTTTTGCCGATGGTGGTCAATCTGGGTGAATTTGTCATGTGATATATAGTTGTCATGCACGATGGACTCACCCAGCTTGACTGTCACCAAAAGACAAAATATCCATGAGAGAGTGTCCACCATATATACGGCCACCAGAAAGAGTGTCCACCATATATACGTGAGAGAGTGTAGATGAGAGTTGTTCTTTGAGGAAGAAAATCGACTTTTTCCGATGGCGGTCGACCTGTGCGAGTTCGTCATGTGATATACATTTTTCACGCAAGATGGACTCGCCCAGCTCGACCATCATTGAAAGTCGAAATATCCGTGAGAGAGTATCCACCATGATTAATTGGCTTATAAGTAATCTTTGATGTTTGATTCTTATGCTATTTTTTATTATGTGATGAAAGGTATTAGCACCGATAGATTTCACGGCTATGGCTTCCTCCGATGACGCAGCTTCCATTAGAGTCGACTCCGTGGTCAAGGAGAAGCGTGCGGAGGACCTCTTAGCGGCGCTCATTGAGAAGAACCAGCAGCTGATCCTAATAAAGTATTTTGAGGATCTAGCCAAGAAGAATCCGCTAGCTAAGGAGAGGAAGGCCCCACCATGTAAGGAGAGTGACGACCCGGTGCCATTGAGTGCACCCACCATCATTCCTGACGACGCTTGGTCCTCCACTGTGGGGGGATGACCCCATGTGCGCTGACTCCATGATCACTGGTTTCACGACTACATATCAGAGTAGTCCACCTAGATAGTTTGATGTTAATTTAGTGATATAGTTATTGCTACCGGTGTAGATTACGTGTTTTGATTTTATTGTATTCTCTATACTCGATGTAATTTTCTTAAAATTGTTTCTAGTCACATTGTTTTTGATCAACCATACAGGAAGGATTTTGCTATAGGACAAATAAACATAGACAATAAATCTTACATATGAGTTTGGATAATTTAAAGAATTATGATGTTTCCAATGCATGTGTGCAGGCGGCCATGGGAGTTAGATAATGTTTGAACAAGACACTTTTTTCAACTGTCACTGGCTAATTAGCTTCCTATATTGAGGGGTATTCTAGTGAGATGCCTCTGGTGCTGGGGAAGAGAAGAAGAGATCTGGGTTCTCCTGGTGTACAGTTTTGGGATATGCCTTTTGATGTGTAAAAGAAGGCTGACAATCAGGACAATAAACTGTATGCTATGACCTTGTCACATGAAAAGCAGCCCAAAGATTTAATTTCCCCATTACAAACAATGATTCATTTCTTCCATTACTAACAAATAAATATCTTGATATATGAACATTTTAACTTCAATACATTGATGTATTTGCATAAATTCCTATCATTTCATCACCAAATTGATGGGAATGGCAATACTTTTTTTTTAAAACGGAACGGCAATACTCACATGATCTATTAAAGCCTTCGAAGTATAAGCCGGAAAAAGAGGTAGTACAAACTAATAAATTATTCTTTGGGGGAGATCCTTGCTAAAAGGCCGAGAAAGGTATAATGTAGATGGTCCTTAATGTACAGGTAAAGTCCTAACTATATATATTAAAGTTTATCCTTGGTTTCATACTTCTGACAAAAACAAAAACAAAATTCTAATACAGTGTTAGCATTTAACAAGTGGACTGAGTTGCTTAGTTAGTTCCGTTACTTGCAGTAGAACCTATCCGCCTGGTTTCAGGTCCTGAACTTCGCATGGGTGCTAGCATTGGAGATAGATTCTCAAAATTTCAGAATTATTCTTTCAAATATTGTAATTAAGGCTTAAAGTACATCCAAAGAAGGTGAGCCATGTTTTTTTAGGGGAAGTGAGCAGTGTTTAGGACGTTAAGATAACACTAAAAATCAAAATCCTTATTCAGAATTGTAGCACAACGTCATCTATGTTAATGCAATATCTGTCCACCAAAAAAGATCATGAATCGACCATACTTTTGTTTCAAATATTTATAATTCATTACAAATATATTAATATAAAAAAATTAACCATCTAGATGTTTGAATTCAGCGATGTTCATCTAGCAAAAGTAATTTAAGATTGTTATGCATGTGCATCATGATAAATGAATCATATGGTTTAACTATTTTATTTTTTGAAAAAGGCAAGGCAAGGCCTCCTGTCTCTCCATTCTCTGGGGCATAAAATATTATCTTTTTTAACGGTCGAACTCCCTCTCGAAAAAATTAAAGGTCGAACTAGTCTACTTACAAAAAGAATAGAAATGGGAACAACATATGTTCCCGCAACAACCGGTGTTTCCAATCGCCATGACAAATCAATCCGTGGAAAAAATTCACTACCATACTTCATCACAAGCTGGCTTCTAATAGAAAACCAATCCCTGACCCACTAGTGACTATGATGGACCGTCATCCGTCATTCCCGCCGATCGATCAATGGAAAAGGGAAGGGGGAGATGCAAACGGCAGATTGGACAATAACAACGAGCAGTATCCATGTCTACATCCATCTACCACCACTTCGAAGCGAAGCCAAGGACCATGGTCGACACCAATCTGGGAAGGGATGTCTCCTAGCTGGCTTAGTCATGACTAAAGCCACACTGGTCCTATCCACCGCTAACCACTATGATTCACAAGCAATTGCTACAGTCCTTGGTTTCTCTTACCAGCTCCTATGAAAATCACTGGATACCCCGCCGGATGATGCGGTTTGAAACTGTGTCGGTATTTTCGTAAATAGGAAGGGATGATGCACTACAGCTACAGTAGGTATTTTCCTCAGCTATAAAACCAAAGTTATCAATACAGTAGGAGAACCAAGCAACACTATGTAAATAGTACCTGCACACAAAGAACAAATACTTGAAACGCGACGCATAAGAGGGGTTGGCAATCCCTCCTCGGTAAAAAGATATCTAAATTTGTATGAGTTTGGATAGATAGATCTTGATGAAACACGAAATAAAAAAAAAGTGCAGCAAGGTATTTTTGGATTTTTCGAAATATAGATCCGAAAATAATATCGCAAAAGATAGAAGATAGAAGATCGGAAAGCAAATATGATAAAACATTGGACCGAGGGCCATAGATTTCACTAGTGACTTCTCTCGAGAAAATATGATACGGTGGGTAAACAAATTACTGTTAGGCAATTGATAGAAGATCAAATAATTATGACGGTATCTATAGCAATGATTATGAATATAGGCATCACGTTCAAAATTAGTAGACCGAAACGATTCTGTATCTACTACTATTACTCCACACATCGACCGCAATCCAGCATGCATCTAGTGTATTATGTTAGAACTCAGAGAAGCGTAATCATGTCAAAACTCAGAGAAGCGCTACGACAGGAGGAGATATGGTTGAAAAACCGTTCTCGGGTCCCCTGGCTATGTGAAGGGGATCGGAATACGACTTATTTTTAGGTGCAAGCAAAGCAACATAAATGTATTAACAAGATCGCAAACCTGTAGCGATCGGATGGCTCGGTTTGCGCCTCGGGAGATGAAGATAAGGAGGAAATTCTTGCTACGAAGCACTGTACACCTCCCAAGGTTTCAGCAATAGTGATGATCTGTTATCACATGTACCCAGTCGGGTCACACCGGCCATGAATGACTTGCTGTGTAAACCGTACGAAGCCTCGGAGATAACCACTACACTATTTCAAATGGCGTCGTCGAAAGTGCCCGGGTAGACGGATTCACTGCGGGGTTTTATCAGCGCCACTGGAACTTATTGAAAGATGACATAATTCTGGCAGTGCTTGATTTCCTGAATGGTGGTGAACTACCAGCTGGACTAAACGACACTTCCATTACGTTAATTCCAAAGGTACGTCATCCACAGAGTATTTTCACGACGTTGCACGACTATCTCGGTTACGAATATCTTGCGGGGCAGGTGGTCCACGGATTTTCTGGATGCGTCAGGTGCATGGATGACACAACGTATCGCCAGCTAGATAGAGATCCTGGGTCTTCAAAAACCGTGTTCATGGGACATCGAAGGTGGCTTCGCGACGATGTCCCGTGGAGGAAACGCAAGGATCTGTTCAATGGTGAAACCGAACTCCGAAGACGCCCGCGTACGAGGAGCGGCGAGGAAATAGACGGGCTGTTGAAAAATTAGAAAGATTGCCCACTGCCGGGAAAGAAGCAAAAGGCGCCAGAGCCGGGAAAGAAGCGAAAGGCGCCAGAGCCGCTGCTGAAGGTATGGAAAACGAGGTCTGTTTTCTGGGACTTGCTGTACTGGAAGATCCAC
>NW_025236523.1:0-5238 GCF_018294505.1 Triticum aestivum | reverse complement strand
GCCGAGAGCCAAATCACGGACACTCGGCAAAGTAACATATGCCGAGAGGGCCTCTCGGCAACTGGAACAACTTGGCAGACACAGCATATTGCCAAGAGTAGACCTCGGCAAAAGGAGAACACTCGCCAAAGGCACAATTTGCCTAGAGCCAAGCAGCCGCCGCACGACAAAGTTTTGCCACGTGGCACATCCGGCGGCGACTGACGGCACAGTGACTTCTTTGCTGAGAATGGCTCTCGGTAAAGATTAGGATCTCGGCAAACTTTAGTTCCACCTCGCCAAGGGATAAGCAACATGACCTATTTAAATAGTCAGATAGTCCAGATGCAGTAAGCTTTGGTCTTCATTATACCCCTATTAAGGAGATGAACCATCACTATGAATCTTCACTTGTTCCGGGCAGAGAGGATTCACAGTGATATGCCATCTTCCAATGATGGATGCCGACGCTTTTTGTTAAATCAATTACTATTATTCTTTAGTCTTTCATCCATCTCGGGCCCCCACATTTTTCATGCATAGGCCTTCTGCAGACGAGGGAGGGGCAGGCCGTGCCACCGGGCCCCCACTTGGTGAGCTTTCCTCTCCCCAATGAATGGATGAATGCTATATGAGTGCTTGGATGCTATCATGGATTAATTTTTTGTAGTTGTTTTTATTTAGTAATTCCTATATAGTAGTTTATGTAGATGTTTTTATGTACTATTTTTCATAGTACTTTGCATGTATGCTAGATGGGTTCTATGGATGAATGCTATATGGGTGCTATGGATGATTGTATTGATTTTGGTAGTAGTTTGTATGTATTCATTTTTATCTTGAGTGAGTGTTGATCGTATTTAACAGATAAGAGATGTTTTCAGTGGAATGCTACCGACTGTTGCCGTAGGGGGTCGCACTTCCTCTGCTCCTCCTCTGCGATCTTTGTAAATCAGGAGGATTAGAGGAAGAGCGACCATCACCAACAATCCATAAGAGTTGTTCTTGGAGGAAGAAAATCAACTTTTGCCGATGGTGGTCAATCTGGGTGAATTTGTCATGTGATATATAGTTGTCATGCACGATGGACTCACCCAGCTTGACTGTCACCAAAAGACAAAATATCCATGAGAGAGTGTCCACCATATATACGGCCACCAGAAAGAGTGTCCACCATATATAGGTGAGAGAGTGTAGATGAGAGTTGTTCTTTGAGGAAGAAAATCGACTTTTTCCGATGGCGGTCGACCTGTGCGAGTTCGTCATGTGATATACATTTTTCACGCAAGATGGACTCGCCCAGCTCGACCATCATTGAAAGTCGAAATATCCGTGAGAGAGTATCCACCATGATTAATTGGCTTATAAGTAATCTTTGATGTTTGATTCTTATGCTATTTTTTATTATGTGATGAAAGGTATTAGCACCGATAGATTTCACGGCTATGGCTTCCTCCGATGACGCAGCTTCCATTAGAGTCGACTCCGTGGTCAAGGAGAAGCGTGCGGAGGACCTCTTAGCGGCGCTCATTGAGAAGAACCAGCAGCTGATCCTAATAAAGTATTTTGAGGATCTAGCCAAGAAGAATCCGCTAGCTAAGGAGAGGAAGGCCCCACCATGTAAGGAGAGTGACGACCCGGTGCCATTGAGTGCACCCACCATCATTCCTGACGACGCTTGGTCCTCCACTGTGGGGGGATGACCCCATGTGCGCTGACTCCATGATCACTGGTTTCACGACTACATATCAGAGTAGTCCACCTAGATAGTTTGATGTTAATTTAGTGATATAGTTATTGCTACCGGTGTAGATTACGTGTTTTGATTTTATTGTATTCTCTATACTCGATGTAATTTTCTTAAAATTGTTTCTAGTCACATTGTTTTTGATCAACCATACAGGAAGGATTTTGCTATAGGACAAATAAACATAGACAATAAATCTTACATATGAGTTTGGATAATTTAAAGAATTATGATGTTTCCAATGCATGTGTGCAGGCGGCCATGGGAGTTAGATAATGTTTGAACAAGACACTTTTTTCAACTGTCACTGGCTAATTAGCTTCCTATATTGAGGGGTATTCTAGTGAGATGCCTCTGGTGCTGGGGAAGAGAAGAAGAGATCTGGGTTCTCCTGGTGTACAGTTTTGGGATATGCCTTTTGATGTGTAAAAGAAGGCTGACAATCAGGACAATAAACTGTATGCTATGACCTTGTCACATGAAAAGCAGCCCAAAGATTTAATTTCCCCATTACAAACAATGATTCATTTCTTCCATTACTAACAAATAAATATCTTGATATATGAACATTTTAACTTCAATACATTGATGTATTTGCATAAATTCCTATCATTTCATCACCAAATTGATGGGAATGGCAATACTTTTTTTTTAAAACGGAACGGCAATACTCACATGATCTATTAAAGCCTTCGAAGTATAAGCCGGAAAAAGAGGTAGTACAAACTAATAAATTATTCTTTGGGGGAGATCCTTGCTAAAAGGCCGAGAAAGGTATAATGTAGATGGTCCTTAATGTACAGGTAAAGTCCTAACTATATATATTAAAGTTTATCCTTGGTTTCATACTTCTGACAAAAACAAAAACAAAATTCTAATACAGTGTTAGCATTTAACAAGTGGACTGAGTTGCTTAGTTAGTTCCGTTACTTGCAGTAGAACCTATCCGCCTGGTTTCAGGTCCTGAACTTCGCATGGGTGCTAGCATTGGAGATAGATTCTCAAAATTTCAGAATTATTCTTTCAAATATTGTAATTAAGGCTTAAAGTACATCCAAAGAAGGTGAGCCATGTTTTTTTAGGGGAAGTGAGCAGTGTTTAGGACGTTAAGATAACACTAAAAATCAAAATCCTTATTCAGAATTGTAGCACAACGTCATCTATGTTAATGCAATATCTGTCCACCAAAAAAGATCATGAATCGACCATACTTTTGTTTCAAATATTTATAATTCATTACAAATATATTAATATAAAAAAATTAACCATCTAGATGTTTGAATTCAGCGATGTTCATCTAGCAAAAGTAATTTAAGATTGTTATGCATGTGCATCATGATAAATGAATCATATGGTTTAACTATTTTATTTTTTGAAAAAGGCAAGGCAAGGCCTCCTGTCTCTCCATTCTCTGGGGCATAAAATATTATCTTTTTTAACGGTCGAACTCCCTCTCGAAAAAATTAAAGGTCGAACTAGTCTACTTACAAAAAGAATAGAAATGGGAACAACATATGTTCCCGCAACAACCGGTGTTTCCAATCGCCATGACAAATCAATCCGTGGAAAAAATTCACTACCATACTTCATCACAAGCTGGCTTCTAATAGAAAACCAATCCCTGACCCACTAGTGACTATGATGGACCGTCATCCGTCATTCCCGCCGATCGATCAATGGAAAAGGGAAGGGGGAGATGCAAACGGCAGATTGGACAATAACAACGAGCAGTATCCATGTCTACATCCATCTACCACCACTTCGAAGCGAAGCCAAGGACCATGGTCGACACCAATCTGGGAAGGGATGTCTCCTAGCTGGCTTAGTCATGACTAAAGCCACACTGGTCCTATCCACCGCTAACCACTATGATTCACAAGCAATTGCTACAGTCCTTGGTTTCTCTTACCAGCTCCTATGAAAATCACTGGATACCCCGCCGGATGATGCGGTTTGAAACTGTGTCGGTATTTTCGTAAATAGGAAGGGATGATGCACTACAGCTACAGTAGGTATTTTCCTCAGCTATAAAACCAAAGTTATCAATACAGTAGGAGAACCAAGCAACACTATGTAAATAGTACCTGCACACAAAGAACAAATACTTGAAACGCGACGCATAAGAGGGGTTGGCAATCCCTCCTCGGTAAAAAGATATCTAAATTTGTATGAGTTTGGATAGATAGATCTTGATGAAACACGAAATAAAAAAAAAGTGCAGCAAGGTATTTTTGGATTTTTCGAAATATAGATCCGAAAATAATATCGCAAAAGATAGAAGATAGAAGATCGGAAAGCAAATATGATAAAACATTGGACCGAGGGCCATAGATTTCACTAGTGACTTCTCTCGAGAAAATATGATACGGTGGGTAAACAAATTACTGTTAGGCAATTGATAGAAGATCAAATAATTATGACGGTATCTATAGCAATGATTATGAATATAGGCATCACGTTCAAAATTAGTAGACCGAAACGATTCTGTATCTACTACTATTACTCCACACATCGACCGCAATCCAGCATGCATCTAGTGTATTATGTTAGAACTCAGAGAAGCGTAATCATGTCAAAACTCAGAGAAGCGCTACGACAGGAGGAGATATGGTTGAAAAACCGTTCTCGGGTCCCCTGGCTATGTGAAGGGGATCGGAATACGACTTATTTTTAGGTGCAAGCAAAGCAACATAAATGTATTAACAAGATCGCAAACCTGTAGCGATCGGATGGCTCGGTTTGCGCCTCGGGAGATGAAGATAAGGAGGAAATTCTTGCTACGAAGCACTGTACACCTCCCAAGGTTTCAGCAATAGTGATGATCTGTTATCACATGTACCCAGTCGGGTCACACCGGCCATGAATGACTTGCTGTGTAAACCGTACGAAGCCTCGGAGATAACCACTACACTATTTCAAATGGCGTCGTCGAAAGTGCCCGGGTAGACGGATTCACTGCGGGGTTTTATCAGCGCCACTGGAACTTATTGAAAGATGACATAATTCTGGCAGTGCTTGATTTCCTGAATGGTGGTGAACTACCAGCTGGACTAAACGACACTTCCATTACGTTAATTCCAAAGGTACGTCATCCACAGAGTATTTTCACGACGTTGCACGACTATCTCGGTTACGAATATCTTGCGGGGCAGGTGGTCCACGGATTTTCTGGATGCGTCAGGTGCATGGATGACACAACGTATCGCCAGCTAGATAGAGATCCTGGGTCTTCAAAAACCGTGTTCATGGGACATCGAAGGTGGCTTCGCGACGATGTCCCGTGGAGGAAACGCAAGGATCTGTTCAATGGTGAAACCGAACTCCGAAGACGCCCGCGTACGAGGAGCGGCGAGGAAATAGACGGGCTGTTGAAAAATTAGAAAGATTGCCCACTGCCGGGAAAGAAGCAAAAGGCGCCAGAGCCGGGAAAGAAGCGAAAGGCGCCAGAGCCGCTGCTGAAGGTATGGAAAACGAGGTCTGTTTTCTGGGACTTGCTGTACTGGAAGATCCAC
>NW_025236522.1:0-5239 GCF_018294505.1 Triticum aestivum | reverse complement strand
GAGACGACAATGATGCTACGATGGAGATCAAGGTGTCGCGCCGGTGACGATGGGGATCATGACGGTGCTTCGGAGATGGAGAGCACAAGCACAAGATGATGATGGCCATATCATATCACTTATATTGATTGCATGTGATGTTTATCTTTTTATGCATCTTATCTTGCTTTGATTGACGGTAGCATTATAAGATGATTCCTCACTAAATTATCAAAGTATAAGTGTTCTCCCTGAGTATGCACCGTTGTGAAAGTTCTTCGTGCTGAGACATCACGTGATGATCGGGTGTGATAGGCTCTACGTTCAAATACAACGGGTGCAAAACAGTTGCACACGCGGAATACTCACGTTAAACTTGACGGGCCTAGCATATAACAGATATGGCCTCGGAACACGGAGACCGAAAGGTCGAGCTTGAATCATATAATAGATATGATCAACATAGTGATGTTCACCGTTGAAACTACTCCATCTCACGTGATGATCGGACATGGTTTAGTTGATATGGATCACGTGATCACTTAGAGGATTAGAGGGATGTCTATCTAAGTGGGAGTTCTTAAGTAATATGATTAATTGAACTTGAATTTATCATGAACTTAGTACCTGATAGTATCTTGCTTGTCTATGTTAATTGTAGATAGATGGCCCGTGCTGTTGTTTCGTTGAATTTTAATGCGTTCCTTGAGAAAGGAAAGTTGAAAGATGATGGTAGCAATTACACGGACTGGGTCCATAACTTGAGGATTATCCTCATTGCTGCACAGAAGAATTACGTCCTGGAAGCACCGCTGGGTGCCAGGCCTGCTGCAGGAGCAACACCAGATGTTATGAACGTCTGGCAGAGCAAAGGTGATGACTACTCGATAGTTTAGTGTGCCATGCTTTACGGCTTAGAACCGGGTCTTCAACGACGTTTTGAACGTCATGGAGCATATGAGATGTTCCAGGAGTTCAAGTTAATATTTCAAGCAAATGCCCGGATTGAGAGATATGAAGTCTCCAATAAGTTCTATAGCTGCAAGATTGAAGAGAATAGTTCTGCCAGTGAGCATATACTCAAAATGTCTGGGTATAACAATCACTTGATTCAACTTGGAGTTAATCTTCCGGATGATAGCATCATTGACAGAATTCTTCAATCACTGCCACCAAGCTACAAGAGCTTCGTGATGAACTATAACATGCAAGGGATGGATAAGACGATTCCTGAGCTCTTCGCAATGCTAAAGGCTACGGAGGTAGAAATCAAAAAGGAGCATCAAGTGTTGATGGTCAATAAGACAACTAGTTTCAAGAAAAAGGGCAAAGGAAAGAAGAAGGGGAACTTCAAGAAGAACAGCAAGCAAGTTGTTTTTCAGGAGAAGAAACCAAGTCTAGACCTAAGCCTGAGACTGAGTGCTTTTACTGCAAGCAGACTGGTCACTAGAAGCGGAACTGCCCCAAGTATTTGGCGGATAAGAAGGATGGCAAGGTGAATAAAGGTATATGTGATATACATGTTATTGATGTGTACCTTACTAATGCTCGCAGTAGCACCTGGGTATTTGATACTGGTTCTGTTGCTAATATTTGCAACTCGAAACAGGGGCTAAGGATTAAGCGAAGATTGGCTAAGGACGAGGTGACGATGCGCGTGGGAAATGGTTCCAAAGTCGATGTGATCGCGGTCGGTACGCTACCTCTACATCTACCTTCGGGATTAGTTTTAGACCTAAATAATTGTTATTTGGTGCCAGCGTTAAGCATGAACATTATATCTGGATCTTGTTTGATGCGAGACGGTTATTCATTTAAATCAGAGAATAATGGTTGTTCTATTTATATGAGTAATATCTTTTATGGTCATGCACCCTTGAAGAGTGGTCTATTTTTGTTGAATCTCGATAGTAGTGATACACATAATCATAATATTGAAGCCAAAAGATGCAGAGTTGATAATGATAGTGCAACTTATTTGTGGCACTGCCGTTTAGGTCATATCGGTGTAAAGCGCATGAAGAAACTCCATACTGATGGACTTTTGGAACCACTTGATTATGAATCACTTGGTACTTGCGAATCGTGCCTCGTGGGCAAGATGACTAAAACACCGTTCTTCGGAACTATGGAGAGAGCAACAGATTTGTTGGAAATCATACATACAGATGTATGTGGTCCGATGAATATTGAGGCTCGTGGCGGATATCGTTATTTTCTCACCTTCACAGATGATTTGAGCAGATATGGGTATATCTACTTAATGAAACATAAGTCTGAAACATTTGAAAAGTTCAAAGAATTTCAGAGTGAAGTTGAAAATCATCGTAACAAGAAAATAAAATTTCTACGATCTGATCGTGGAGGAGAATATTTGAGTTATGAGTTTGGTCTTCATTTGAAACAATGCAGAATAGTTTCGCAACTCACGCCACCCGGAACACCACAGCGTAATGGTGTGTCCGAACGTCGTAATCGTACTTTACTAGATATGATGCGATCTATGATGTCTCTTACTGATTTACCGCTATCGTTTTGGGGTTATGCTTTAGAGACGGCTGCATTCACGTTAAATAGGGCACCATCAAAATCCGTTGAGACGACGCCTTATGAACTGTGGTTTGGCAAGAAACCAAAGTTGTCGTTTCTTAAAGTTTGGGGCTGCGATGCTTATGTGAAAAAACTTCAACCTGATAAGCTCGAACCCAAATCGGAGAAATGTGTCTTCATAGGATACCCAAAGGAGACTGTTGGGTACACCTTCTATCACAGATCCGAAGGCAAAACTTTTGTTGCTAAATCCGGAATTTTTCTGGAGAAGGAGTTTCTCTCGAAAGAAGTGAGTGGGAGGAAAGTAGAACTTGATGAGGTAACTGTACCTGCTCCCTTATTGGAAAGTAGTTCATCACAGAAACTGGTTTCTGCGACACCTACACCAATTAGTGAGGAAGTTAATGATGATGATCATGAAACTTCAGATCAATTTATTACTGAACCTCGTAGGTCAACCAGAGTAAGATCCGCACCAGAGTGGTACGGTAATCCTATTCTGGAGGTTATGTTACTAGACCATGACGAACCTACGAACTATGAAGAAGCGATGGTGAGCGCAGATTCCGCAAAATGGCTTGAGGCCATGAAATCCGAGATGGGATCCATGTATGAGAACAAAGTATGGACTTTGGTTGACTTGCCCGATGATCGGCAAGCCATTGAAAATAAATGGATCTTCAAGAAGAATACTGACGCTGACGGTAATGTTACTGTCTATAAAGCTCGACTTGTTGCGAAAGGTTTTCGACAAGTTCAAGGGATTGACTACGATGAGACCTTCTCACCCGTAGCGATGCTTAAGTATGTCCGAATCATGTTAGCAATTGCCGCATTTTATGATTATGAAATTTGGCAAATGGATGTCAAAACTGCATTCCTGAATGGATTTCTGGAAGAAGAATTGTATATGATGCAACCTGAAGGTTTTGTCGATCCAACGGGAGCTAACAAAGTGTGCAAGCTCCAGCGATCCATTTATGGACTAGTGCAAGCCTCTCAGAGTTGGAATAAACGCTTTGATAGTGTGATCAAAGCATTTGGTTTTGTACAGACTTTTGGAGAAGCCTGTATTTACAAGAAAGTGAGTGGGAGCTCTGTAGCATTTCTGATATTATATGTGGATGACATATTGCTGATTGGAAATGATATAGAATTTCTAGATAGCATAAAGGGATACTTGAATAAGAGTTTTTCAATGAAAGACCTCGGTGAAGCTGTGTATATATTGGGCATCAAGATCTATAGAGATAGATCAAGACGCTTAATTGGACGTTCACAAAGCACATACCTTGACAAAGTTTTGAAGAAGTTCAAAATGGATAAAGCAAAGAAAGAGTTCTTGCCTGTGTTACAAGGTGTGAAGTTGAGTAAGACTCAATGCCCGACCACTGCAAAAGATAGAGAGAAGATGAAAGATGTCCCTATGCTTCAGCCATAGGCTCTATCATGTATGCAATGCTATGAACCAGACCTGATGTATGCCTTGCTATAAGTCTAGCAGGAAGGTACCAAAGTAATCCAGGAGTGGATCACTAGACAGCGGTCAAGAACATTCTGAAATACCTGAAAAGGACTAAGGATATGTTTCTCGTTTATGGAGGTGACAAAGAGCTCGTAAATGGTTACGTCGATGCAACCTTTGACACTGATCCGGACGATTCTAAATCGCAAACTGGATACGTGTTTACATTGAACGGTGGAGTTGTCAGTTGGTGCAGTTCTAAACAAAGCGTCGTGGCGGGATCTACGTGTGAAGCAGAGTACATAGCTGCTTCGGAAGCAGCAAATGAAGGAGTCTGGATGAAGGAGTTCATATCCGATCTAGGTGTCATACCTAGTGCATCGGCTCCAATGAAAATCTTTTGTGACAATACTGGTGCAATTGCCTTAGCAAAGGAATCCAGATTTCACAAGAGAACCAAGCACATCAAAAGACGCTTCAATTCCATCCGGGATTTAGTCCGGGTGGGAACCATAGAAATTTGCAAGATACATACGGATCTGAATGTTGCAGACCCGTTGACTAAGCCTCTTCCACGAGCAAAACATGATCAGCACCAAGGCTCCATGGGTGTAAGAATCATTACTGTGTAATCTAGATTATTGACTCTAGTGCAAGTGGGAGACTGAAGGAAATATGCCCTAGAGGCAATAATAAAGTTATTATTTATTTCCTTATATCATGATAAATGTTTATTATTCATGCTAGAATTGTATTAACCGGAAACATAATACTTGTGTGAATAGATAGACAAACAAAGTGTCACTAGTATGCCTCTACTTGACTAGCTCGTTGATCAAAGATGGTTATGTTTCCTAGCCATTGACATGAGTTGTCATTTGATTAACGGGATCACATCATTAGGAGAATGATGTGATTGACTTGACCCATTCCGTTAGCTTAGCACTCGATCGTTTAGTATGTTGCTATTGCTTTCTTCATGACTTATACATGTTCCTATGACTATGAGATTATGCAACTCCCGTTTACCGGAGGAACACTTTGTGTGCTACCAAACGTCACAACGTAACTGGGTGATTATAAAGGTGCTCTACAGGTGTCTCCGAAGGTACTTGTTGGGTTGGCGTATTTCGAGATTAGGATTTGTCACTCCGATTGTCGGAGAGGTATCTCTGGGCCCTCTCGGTAATGCACATCACTTAAGCCTTGCAAGAATTGCAACTAATGAGTTTGTTGCGAGATGAT
>NW_025236521.1:0-5239 GCF_018294505.1 Triticum aestivum | reverse complement strand
GAGACGACAATGATGCTACGATGGAGATCAAGGTGTCGCGCCGGTGACGATGGGGATCATGACGGTGCTTCGGAGATGGAGAGCACAAGCACAAGATGATGATGGCCATATCATATCACTTATATTGATTGCATGTGATGTTTATCTTTTTATGCATCTTATCTTGCTTTGATTGACGGTAGCATTATAAGATGATTCCTCACTAAATTATCAAAGTATAAGTGTTCTCCCTGAGTATGCACCGTTGTGAAAGTTCTTCGTGCTGAGACATCACGTGATGATCGGGTGTGATAGGCTCTACGTTCAAATACAACGGGTGCAAAACAGTTGCACACGCGGAATACTCACGTTAAACTTGACGGGCCTAGCATATAACAGATATGGCCTCGGAACACGGAGACCGAAAGGTCGAGCTTGAATCATATAATAGATATGATCAACATAGTGATGTTCACCGTTGAAACTACTCCATCTCACGTGATGATCGGACATGGTTTAGTTGATATGGATCACGTGATCACTTAGAGGATTAGAGGGATGTCTATCTAAGTGGGAGTTCTTAAGTAATATGATTAATTGAACTTGAATTTATCATGAACTTAGTACCTGATAGTATCTTGCTTGTCTATGTTAATTGTAGATAGATGGCCCGTGCTGTTGTTTCGTTGAATTTTAATGCGTTCCTTGAGAAAGGAAAGTTGAAAGATGATGGTAGCAATTACACGGACTGGGTCCATAACTTGAGGATTATCCTCATTGCTGCACAGAAGAATTACGTCCTGGAAGCACCGCTGGGTGCCAGGCCTGCTGCAGGAGCAACACCAGATGTTATGAACGTCTGGCAGAGCAAAGGTGATGACTACTCGATAGTTTAGTGTGCCATGCTTTACGGCTTAGAACCGGGTCTTCAACGACGTTTTGAACGTCATGGAGCATATGAGATGTTCCAGGAGTTCAAGTTAATATTTCAAGCAAATGCCCGGATTGAGAGATATGAAGTCTCCAATAAGTTCTATAGCTGCAAGATTGAAGAGAATAGTTCTGCCAGTGAGCATATACTCAAAATGTCTGGGTATAACAATCACTTGATTCAACTTGGAGTTAATCTTCCGGATGATAGCATCATTGACAGAATTCTTCAATCACTGCCACCAAGCTACAAGAGCTTCGTGATGAACTATAACATGCAAGGGATGGATAAGACGATTCCTGAGCTCTTCGCAATGCTAAAGGCTACGGAGGTAGAAATCAAAAAGGAGCATCAAGTGTTGATGGTCAATAAGACAACTAGTTTCAAGAAAAAGGGCAAAGGAAAGAAGAAGGGGAACTTCAAGAAGAACAGCAAGCAAGTTGTTTTTCAGGAGAAGAAACCAAGTCTAGACCTAAGCCTGAGACTGAGTGCTTTTACTGCAAGCAGACTGGTCACTAGAAGCGGAACTGCCCCAAGTATTTGGCGGATAAGAAGGATGGCAAGGTGAATAAAGGTATATGTGATATACATGTTATTGATGTGTACCTTACTAATGCTCGCAGTAGCACCTGGGTATTTGATACTGGTTCTGTTGCTAATATTTGCAACTCGAAACAGGGGCTAAGGATTAAGCGAAGATTGGCTAAGGACGAGGTGACGATGCGCGTGGGAAATGGTTCCAAAGTCGATGTGATCGCGGTCGGTACGCTACCTCTACATCTACCTTCGGGATTAGTTTTAGACCTAAATAATTGTTATTTGGTGCCAGCGTTAAGCATGAACATTATATCTGGATCTTGTTTGATGCGAGACGGTTATTCATTTAAATCAGAGAATAATGGTTGTTCTATTTATATGAGTAATATCTTTTATGGTCATGCACCCTTGAAGAGTGGTCTATTTTTGTTGAATCTCGATAGTAGTGATACACATAATCATAATATTGAAGCCAAAAGATGCAGAGTTGATAATGATAGTGCAACTTATTTGTGGCACTGCCGTTTAGGTCATATCGGTGTAAAGCGCATGAAGAAACTCCATACTGATGGACTTTTGGAACCACTTGATTATGAATCACTTGGTACTTGCGAATCGTGCCTCGTGGGCAAGATGACTAAAACACCGTTCTTCGGAACTATGGAGAGAGCAACAGATTTGTTGGAAATCATACATACAGATGTATGTGGTCCGATGAATATTGAGGCTCGTGGCGGATATCGTTATTTTCTCACCTTCACAGATGATTTGAGCAGATATGGGTATATCTACTTAATGAAACATAAGTCTGAAACATTTGAAAAGTTCAAAGAATTTCAGAGTGAAGTTGAAAATCATCGTAACAAGAAAATAAAATTTCTACGATCTGATCGTGGAGGAGAATATTTGAGTTATGAGTTTGGTCTTCATTTGAAACAATGCAGAATAGTTTCGCAACTCACGCCACCCGGAACACCACAGCGTAATGGTGTGTCCGAACGTCGTAATCGTACTTTACTAGATATGATGCGATCTATGATGTCTCTTACTGATTTACCGCTATCGTTTTGGGGTTATGCTTTAGAGACGGCTGCATTCACGTTAAATAGGGCACCATCAAAATCCGTTGAGACGACGCCTTATGAACTGTGGTTTGGCAAGAAACCAAAGTTGTCGTTTCTTAAAGTTTGGGGCTGCGATGCTTATGTGAAAAAACTTCAACCTGATAAGCTCGAACCCAAATCGGAGAAATGTGTCTTCATAGGATACCCAAAGGAGACTGTTGGGTACACCTTCTATCACAGATCCGAAGGCAAAACTTTTGTTGCTAAATCCGGAATTTTTCTGGAGAAGGAGTTTCTCTCGAAAGAAGTGAGTGGGAGGAAAGTAGAACTTGATGAGGTAACTGTACCTGCTCCCTTATTGGAAAGTAGTTCATCACAGAAACTGGTTTCTGCGACACCTACACCAATTAGTGAGGAAGTTAATGATGATGATCATGAAACTTCAGATCAATTTATTACTGAACCTCGTAGGTCAACCAGAGTAAGATCCGCACCAGAGTGGTACGGTAATCCTATTCTGGAGGTTATGTTACTAGACCATGACGAACCTACGAACTATGAAGAAGCGATGGTGAGCGCAGATTCCGCAAAATGGCTTGAGGCCATGAAATCCGAGATGGGATCCATGTATGAGAACAAAGTATGGACTTTGGTTGACTTGCCCGATGATCGGCAAGCCATTGAAAATAAATGGATCTTCAAGAAGAATACTGACGCTGACGGTAATGTTACTGTCTATAAAGCTCGACTTGTTGCGAAAGGTTTTCGACAAGTTCAAGGGATTGACTACGATGAGACCTTCTCACCCGTAGCGATGCTTAAGTATGTCCGAATCATGTTAGCAATTGCCGCATTTTATGATTATGAAATTTGGCAAATGGATGTCAAAACTGCATTCCTGAATGGATTTCTGGAAGAAGAATTGTATATGATGCAACCTGAAGGTTTTGTCGATCCAACGGGAGCTAACAAAGTGTGCAAGCTCCAGCGATCCATTTATGGACTAGTGCAAGCCTCTCAGAGTTGGAATAAACGCTTTGATAGTGTGATCAAAGCATTTGGTTTTGTACAGACTTTTGGAGAAGCCTGTATTTACAAGAAAGTGAGTGGGAGCTCTGTAGCATTTCTGATATTATATGTGGATGACATATTGCTGATTGGAAATGATATAGAATTTCTAGATAGCATAAAGGGATACTTGAATAAGAGTTTTTCAATGAAAGACCTCGGTGAAGCTGTGTATATATTGGGCATCAAGATCTATAGAGATAGATCAAGACGCTTAATTGGACGTTCACAAAGCACATACCTTGACAAAGTTTTGAAGAAGTTCAAAATGGATAAAGCAAAGAAAGAGTTCTTGCCTGTGTTACAAGGTGTGAAGTTGAGTAAGACTCAATGCCCGACCACTGCAAAAGATAGAGAGAAGATGAAAGATGTCCCTATGCTTCAGCCATAGGCTCTATCATGTATGCAATGCTATGAACCAGACCTGATGTATGCCTTGCTATAAGTCTAGCAGGAAGGTACCAAAGTAATCCAGGAGTGGATCACTAGACAGCGGTCAAGAACATTCTGAAATACCTGAAAAGGACTAAGGATATGTTTCTCGTTTATGGAGGTGACAAAGAGCTCGTAAATGGTTACGTCGATGCAACCTTTGACACTGATCCGGACGATTCTAAATCGCAAACTGGATACGTGTTTACATTGAACGGTGGAGTTGTTAGTTGGTGCAGTTCTAAACAAAGCGTCGTGGCGGGATCTACGTGTGAAGCAGAGTACATAGATGCTTCGGAAGCAGCAAATGAAGGAGTCTGGATGAAGGAGTTCATATCCGATCTAGGTGTCATACCTAGTGCATCGGCTCCAATGAAAATCTTTTGTGACAATACTGGTGCAATTGCCTTAGCAAAGGAATCCAGATTTCACAAGAGAACCAAGCACATCAAAAGACGCTTCAATTCCATCCGGGATTTAGTCCGGGTGGGAACCATAGAAATTTGCAAGATACATACGGATCTGAATGTTGCAGACCCGTTGACTAAGCCTCTTCCACGAGCAAAACATGATCAGCACCAAGGCTCCATGGGTGTAAGAATCATTACTGTGTAATCTAGATTATTGACTCTAGTGCAAGTGGGAGACTGAAGGAAATATGCCCTAGAGGCAATAATAAAGTTATTATTTATTTCCTTATATCATGATAAATGTTTATTATTCATGCTAGAATTGTATTAACCGGAAACATAATACTTGTGTGAATAGATAGACAAACAAAGTGTCACTAGTATGCCTCTACTTGACTAGCTCGTTGATCAAAGATGGTTATGTTTCCTAGCCATTGACATGAGTTGTCATTTGATTAACGGGATCACATCATTAGGAGAATGATGTGATTGACTTGACCCATTCCGTTAGCTTAGCACTCGATCGTTTAGTATGTTGCTATTGCTTTCTTCATGACTTATACATGTTCCTATGACTATGAGATTATGCAACTCCCGTTTACCGGAGGAACACTTTGTGTGCTACCAAACGTCACAACGTAACTGGGTGATTATAAAGGTGCTCTACAGGTGTCTCCGAAGGTACTTGTTGGGTTGGCGTATTTCGAGATTAGGATTTGTCACTCCGATTGTCGGAGAGGTATCTCTGGGCCCTCTCGGTAATGCACATCACTTAAGCCTTGCAAGAATTGCAACTAATGAGTTTGTTGCGAGATGAT
>NW_025236520.1:4661-5239 GCF_018294505.1 Triticum aestivum | reverse complement strand
AGGGTTGAAAATTGATGATGTGGCTTTGAATGGTGCATTTTGAGCACAGAAAAACTAAGGAGTTCAAGTAAGTTAAAAAAAATGAAATCCCTTTGTAACAGACAAGTTTCCGTATGAAACCCTGATACTTCGAAACAGATTGTCCGTTTTGTACACGAAATGCATCCAGTTTTTTCCGTAACCCTCTCTACATTCTTGCACATGCTATGTGGGTCAAATGATGATACCATGCCAACTTTCAACCTTTTCAGAGTTCATTTTAAATGCTTTTCAATTTCAGGGTCTTATAGCTCAAAATAATCAGTAAATGCATGAAAAATAACAAATTAAGTCAGAAAGGGTTGAAAATTGATGATGTGGCTTTGCATGGTGCATTTTGAGCACATAAAAATGATCAAGATCAAATAAGTTCAAAAAAATGAAATCCCTTTGTAACAGACGAGGTTTCGTATGAAACCCTGATACTTCGAAAGAGAGTGTCCGTTTTGTACACGAAGTGCATCCAATTTTTGCCGTAACCCTCTCTACTTTCTTGCACATGCTATGTGGGTCAAATGATGATACCATGCCAACTTTCA
>NW_025236520.1:4390-4651 GCF_018294505.1 Triticum aestivum | reverse complement strand
AGTAAATGCATGAAAAATAACAAACGAAGTCAAAAAGGGTTGAAAATTGATGATGTGACTTTGCATGGTGCATTTTGAGCACAGAAAAACTATGGACTTCAAATAAGTTCAAAAAAATGAAATCCCCTTGTAACAGACAAGTTTCCGTATGAAACCCTGATACTTCGAAAGAGATTGTCCGTTTTGTACATGAAGTGCATCCAGTTTTTGCTGTAACCCTCTCTACTTTCTTTCACATGCTATCTGGGTCAAATGATGATA
>NW_025236520.1:3895-4380 GCF_018294505.1 Triticum aestivum | reverse complement strand
CGGGGTCTTATAGCTCAAAATAACCAGTAAATGCATGAAAAATAACAAATGAAGTCAGAAAGGGTTGAAAATTCATGATGTGGCTTTGAATGGTGAATTTTGAGCACAGAAAAACTATGGAGCTCAAATAAGTTCAAAAAAATGAAATCCCTTTGTTACAGACGAGTTTCTGTATGAAACCTTGATACTTCGAAAGAGATTGTCCGTTTTTTACACGAAGTGCATCCAGTTTTTGCTGTAACCCTCTCTACTTGCTTGCACATGCTATGTGGACCAAATGATGATACCATGCCAACTTTCAACCTTTTCAGAGTTCATTTGAAATGCTTTTCAATTTCAGGGTCTTATAGCTCAAAATAATCAGTAAATGCATGAAAAATAACAAATGAAGTCAGTAAGGGTTGAAAATTGATGACGTGGCTTTGAATTGTGCATTTTGAGCATAGAAAAACTATGGAGTTCAAATAAGTTCAAAAAATGAAATC
>NW_025236520.1:0-3885 GCF_018294505.1 Triticum aestivum | reverse complement strand
AAAATGATCAAGATCAAATAAGTTCAAAAAAATGAAATCCCTTTGTAACAGACGAGGTTTCGTATGAAACCCTGATACTTCGAAAGAGAGTGTCCGTTTTGTACACGAAGTGCATCCAATTTTTGCCGTAACCCTCTCTACTTTCTTGCACATGCTATGTGGGTCAAATGATGATACCATGCCAACTTTCAACCTTTTCAGAGTTCATTTGAAATGCTTTTCAATATCAGGGTCTTATAGCTCAAAATAACCAGTAAATGCATGAAAAATAACAAATGAAGTCAGAAAGGGTTGAAAATTCATGATGTGGCTTTGAATGGTGAATTTTGAGCACAGAGAAACTATGGAGCTCAAATAAGTTCAAAAAAAAATGAAATCCCTTTGTTACAGACGAGTTTCTGTTTGAAACCTTGATACATCGAAAGAGATTGTCCGTTTTTTACACGAAGTGCATCCAGTTTTTGCTGTAACCCTCTCTACTTTCTTGCACATGCTATGTGGATCGAATGATGATACCATGCCAACTTTCAACCTTTTCAGAGTTCATTTGAAATGCTTTTCAATTTCAGGGTCTTATAGCTCAAAATAATCAGTAAATGCAGGAAAAATAACAAATGAAGTCAGTAAGGGTTGAAAATTGATGACGTGGCTTTGAATTGTGCATTTTGAGCATAGAAAAACTATGGAGTTCAAATAAGTTCAAAAATATGAAATCCCTTTGTAACAGACGAGTTTCCATATGAAACCGTGATACTTCGAAAGAGATTGTCCGTTTTGTACACGAAGTGCATCCAGTTTTTTCCGTAACCCTCTCTACTTTCTTGCACATGCTATGTGGGTCAAATGATGATACTATGCCAACTTTCAACCTTTTCAGAGTTCATTTGAAATGCTTTTCAATTTCAGGGTCTTATAGCTTAAAATAATCAGTAAATGGATGAAAAATAACAAACGAAGTCAAAAAGGGTTGAAAATTGATGATGTGGCTTTGCATGGTGCATTTTGAGCACAGAAAAACTATGGAGTTCAAATAAGTTCCAAAAAATGAAATCCCTTTGTAACAGACGAGTTTCCGTATGAAACCCTGATACTTCGAAAGAGATTGTCCGTTTTGTACATGAAGTGCATCCAGTGTTTGCCGTAACCCTCTCTACTTTCTTGCACATGCTATCTGGGTCAAATGATGATACCATGCCAACTTTCAACCTTTGCAGAGTTCATTTGAAATGCTTTTCAAATTTAGGGTCTTATAGCTCAAAATAACCAGTAAATGCATGAAAAATAACAATGAAGTCAGAAAGGTTTGAAAATTGATGATGTGGCTTTGAATGGTGCATTTTGAGTACAAAAAAACTACGGAGTTCAAATAAATTTAAAAAAATTGAAATCCCTTTGTAACAGACGAGTTTGTATATGAAACCCTGATACTTCGAAAGAGATTGTCCGTTTTGTACATGAAGTGCATCCAGTTTTTGCCGTAATCCTCTCTACTTTCTTGCACATGCTATGTGGGTAAAATGATGATACCATGCCTACTTTCAACCTTTTCAGAGATCATTTGAAATGCTTTTCAATTTCAGGGTCTTATAGCTCAAAATAATCAGTAAATGCATGAAAAATAACAAATGAAGTCAGAAAGGGTTGAAAATTGAGGATGTGGCTTTGCATGGTGCATTTTGAGCACATAAAAATGATCGAGATCAAATAAGTTCAAAAAAATGAAATCCCTTTGTAACAGATGAGTTTTCGTATGAAACCCTGATACTTCGAAAGAGATTGTCCATTTTGTACACGCAGTGCATCCAATTTTTGCCGTAACCCTCTCTACTTTCTTGCACATGCTATGTGGGTCAAATGATGATACTATGCCAACTTTCAACCTTTTCAGAGTTCATTTGAAATGCTTTTCAATTTCAGGGTCTTATAGCTCAAAATAATCAGTAAATGCATGAAAAATAACAAACGAAGTCAAAAAGGGTTGAAAATTGATGATGTGACTTTGCATGGTGCATTTTGAGCACAGAAAAACTATGGACTTCAAATAAGTTCAAAAAAATGAAATCCCCTTGTAACAGACAAGTTTCCGTATGAAACCCTGATACTTCGAAAGAGATTGTCCGTTTTGTACATGAAGTGCATCCAGTTTTTGCTGTAACCCTCTCTACTTTCTTTCACATGCTATCTGGGTCAAATGATGATACCATGCCAACTTTCAACCTTTTCAGAGTTCATTTGAAATGCTTTTCAATTTCAGGGGCTTATAGCTCAAAATAACCAGTAAATGCATGAAAAATATCAAATGAAGTCAGAAAGGGTTGAAAATTGATGATGTGGCTTTGCATGGTGCATTTTGAGCACATAAAAATGATCGAGTTCAAATAAGTTCAAAAAAATGAAATCCCTGTGTAACAGACGAGTTTTCGTATGAAACCCTGATACTTTCAAAGAGATTGTCCGTTTTGTACACGCAGTGCATCGAATTTTTGCCGTAACCCTCTCTACTTTCTTGCACATGCTATGTGGGTCAAATGATGATACCTTGCCAACTTTCTACCTTTTCAGAGTTCATTTGAAATGCTTTTCAATTTTAGGGTCTTATAGCTCAAAATAACCAGTAAATGCATGAAAAATAACAAATGAAGTCAGAAAGGGTTGAAAATTCATGATGTGGCTTTGAATGGTGAATTTTGATCATAGAAAAACTATGGAGTTCAAATAAGTTATAAAAAATGAAATCCCTTTGTTACAGACGAGTTTCTGTATGAAACCTTGATACTTCGAAATAGATTGTCCGTTTTGTACACGAAGTGCATCCAGTTTTTGCTGTAACCCTCTCTACTTTCTTGCACATGCTATGTGGATCCAATGATGATACCATGCCAACTTTCAACCTTTTCAGAGTTCACTTGTAATGGTTTTCAATTTCAGGGTCTTATAGCTCAAAATAATCAGTAAATGCATGAAAAATAACAAATAAAGCCAGAAAGGGTTTAAAATTGATGATGTGTCTTTGCATGGTGCATTTTGAGCACAGAAAAACTATCGAGTTCAAATAAGTTCCAAAAAATGAAATCCATTTGTAACAGACGAGTTTTCGTATGAAACCCTGATACATCGAAAGAGATTGTCCGTTTTGTACACGAAGTGCATCCAGTTTTTGCCGTAACCCTCTCTACATTCTTGCACATGCTATGTGGGTCAAATGATAATACCATGACAACTTTCAACCTTTTCAGAGTGCATTCAAATGCTTTTCAATTTGAGGGTCTTATAGCCCAAAATAATGAGTAAATGCATGAAAAATAACAAATGAAGTCAGAAAGGGTTGAAAATTCATGATGTGGCTTTGGATGGTGAATTTTGAGCATAGAAAAACTATGGAGTTCAAATAAGTTATAAAAAAATGAAATCCCTTTGTAACAGACGAGTTTCTGTATGAAACCTTGATACTTCGAAAGAGATGGTCCGTTTTGTACATGAAGTGCATCAAGTTTTTGCCGTAACCCTCTGTACTTTCTTGCACATGCTATGTGGGTGAAATGATGATACCATGCCAACTTTCAACCTTTTCAGAGATCATTTGAAATGCTTTTCAATTCAAGGTCTTATAGCTCAAAATAATCAGTAAATGCATGAAAAAAAACAAATGAAGTCAGAAAGGGTTGGAAATTGAAGATGTGGCTTTGAATGGTGCATTTTGAGCACAGAAAAAGTATGGAGTTCAAATAAGTTCAAAAAAATGAAATCCCTTTGTAACCGACGAGTTTCCGTATGAAACCCTGATACATCGAAAGAGATTGTCCGTTTTGTACACGAAGTGCATCCAGTTTTTGCCGTAACCCTCTCTACATTCTTGCACATGCTATGTGGGTCAAATGATAATAC
>NW_025236519.1:4695-5241 GCF_018294505.1 Triticum aestivum | reverse complement strand
AAACAGTGAGTAATACTCCACGAAACGGGCTAGAATCGGCAAAAACTATGAGTGTTGATGACCGACACGTAAATGCACCTCGAGGTTTGTTAATTGTGGAAATCACTCCGGGACCCCAAAATAGTGAGAAATAGTCCATGAAATAGGCCAGAAAAATCGGCCAAACTGTGAGTGTTGATGACTAACACGTAAACGCACCCCGGGGTTCCTTAATTGGGGAAATTACTCTGGGACCCCGAAATAGTGAGTAATAGTCAACGAAACGGGCCATAATCGGCCAAAACTGTGAGTGTTGATGGCCGATAGGTAAACGCACCCCGGGGTTCGTTAGTCGTGGAAATCACTCCGGGACCCCAAAACAGTGACTAATAGTCCACGAAACGGGCCAAAATCGGCCAAAACTATGAGTGTTGAAGAACGAGGTAAACGCACCCCGAGTTTGTTAATCATGGAATCACTCCGGGACCCCAAAACAATGAGTAATAGTCCATGAAACGGGAGAGAATCGGCCAAAACTGTCAGTGTTGACTACCGACACGTAAATGC
>NW_025236519.1:3989-4580 GCF_018294505.1 Triticum aestivum | reverse complement strand
AATCACTCCGGGACCCCAAAACAGTGAGTAATAGTCCATGAAACGGGAGAGAATCGGCCAAAACTGTCAGTGTTGACTACCGACACGTAAATGCACCCCGGGGTTATTTAATCATGGAAATCTCTCCGGGACCCCAAAATAGTGAGTAATAGTCCACAAAACGGGCCAGAATCGGCCAAAACTATGAGTGTTGATGAGCGACACGTAAACACACCCCGTGTTTGTTAATCGTGGAATCACTCCGGGACCCCAAAACTATGAGCAATAGTCCACGAAATGGGCCATAATCGGCCAAAAATGTGAGTGTTAATGACCGACACGTAAATGCACACCGGGGTTCGTTAATCGTGGAAATCACTCAGGGACCCAAAACAGTGAATAATAGTCCACGAAACGGGCCATAATCGGCCAAAACTGTGAGTGTTGATGACCGACACGTAAATGCACCCCGGAGTTCATTAATCGTGGAAATCACTACGACAACCCAAAATTGTGAGTAATAGTCCATGAAATGGGCTAGAATTGGCCAAAACTATGAGTGTTGAGCACCGACACATAAACGCACCCCGGGGTTCGTTAGTCGTGAAAATC
>NW_025236519.1:2619-3558 GCF_018294505.1 Triticum aestivum | reverse complement strand
TCCGAGAGCCCAAAACTGTGAGTAACAGTCCACGAAACGGGCCAAAATCAGCCAAAACTATGAGTGTTGATGACCGACACGTAAACGCACCTTGGGGTTCAACAACCATGGAAATAGCTTTGGGACCCCAAAACTGTGAGTGTTGATGACCGACACGTAAATGCACCGCGGAGTTCGTTAATCATGGAATTCACTACGGGACCCCAAAACAATGAGTAATAGTCCATGAAACGGGCCAGAATCGGCCAAAACTGTGAGTGTTGGTGACCGACAGGTAATCGCACCGTGTTGGTCGACAACCACGGAAATCGCTTTGGAACCCCAAAATGGTGAGTAATAGTCCACCAAACAGGCCAGAATCGGCGAAAATTGTGGAAATAGTCCACTAACACGTAAACGCACCTCGGGGTTCGTTAATCGTGGAAATCATTTTGGGACCCCAAAACGGTGAGTAATAGTCCACGAAACAGGCCAGAATCGGCAAAACTATGAGTATTGATGACGGACACGTAAATGCTCCCCGGGGTTCGTTAATCATGGAAATGACTCCCGGACCCGGAAACAATGAGTAATACTCCACGAAACGGTCCAGAATCGACAAAAGCTATGAGTGTTGATGACCGACACGTAAACGCACCTCGGGGTTCATTAATTGTGGAAATCACTCCGGGACCCCAAAATAGTGAGAAATGGTCCACGAAACGGGCCATAATCGGCCAAAACTGTGAGTGTTGATGACTGACACGTAAACGCACCCCGGGGTTCCTTATTTGGGGAAATCACTCTGGGACCCCGAAATAGTGAGTAATAGTCCACGAAACGGGCCATAATCGGCCAAAACTGTGAGTGTTGATGGCCGACAGGTAAACGCACCCGGGGGTTTGTTAATCGTGGAAATCATTTCGGAACCCCAAAACAGTGAGTAATAGTCCAAGAAAC
>NW_025236519.1:0-2076 GCF_018294505.1 Triticum aestivum | reverse complement strand
TGATGACCGACACGTAGATGCACCTCGAGGTTTGTTAATTGTGGAAATCACTCCGGGACCCCATAATAGTGAGAAATAGTCCATGAAATAGGCCAGAAAAATCGGCCAAACTGTGAGTGTTGATGACTAACACGTAAACGCACCCCGGGGTTCCTTAATTGGGGAAATCACTCTGGGACCCCGAAATAGTGAGTAATAGTCCACGAAACGGGCCATAATCGGCCAAAACTGTGAGTGTTGATGGCCGATAGGTAAACGCACCCCGGGGTTCGTTAGTCGTGGAAATCACTCCGGGACCACAAAACAGTGACTAATAGTCCACAAAACGGGCCAAAATCGTCCAAAACTATGAGTGTTGAAGAATGAGGTAAACGCACCCCGGGTTTGTTAATCATGGAATCACTCCGGGACCCCAAAACAGTGAGTAATAGTCCATGAAACGGGAGAGAATCGGCCAAAACTGTCAGTGTTGACTACCGACACGTAAATGCACCCCGGGGTTATTTAATCATGGAAATCTCTCCGGGACCCCAAAATAGTGAGTAATAGTCCACAAAACGGGCCAGAATCGGCCAAAACTATGAGTGTGGATGAGCGACACGTAAACGCACCCCGTGATTGTTAATCGTGGAATCACTCCGGGACCCCAAAACTATGAGCAATAGTCCACGAAATGGGCCATAATCGGCCAAAAATGTGAGTGTTAATGACCGACACGAAAATGCACACCGGGGTTCGTTAATCGTGGAAATCACTCAGGGACCCAAAACAGTGAATAATAGTCCACGAAACGGGCCATAATCGGCCAAAACTGTGAGTGTTGATGACCGACACGTAAATGCACCCCGGAGTTCATTAATCGTGGAAATCACTACGACACCCCAAAATTATGAGTAATAGTCCATGAAATGGGCTAGAATTGGCCAAAACTATGAGTGTTGAGCACCGACACATAAACGCACCCCGGGGTTCGTTAGTCATGAAAATCACTCCGGGACCCCAAAACAGTGAGTAATACTCAATGAAACGGGCCAGAATCGGCCAAAACTATGAGTGTTGATGACCGACACATGAACGCACCACGGGGTTCGTTAATTGGGGAAATCACTCCAGGACCCCTAAATAGCGAGTAATAGTCCATGAAACGGGCCAGAATCAGCCAAAACTATGAGTGTTGATGACCGACTCGTAAACGCACCCCGGGGTTCGTTAATCGTGAAATCACTCCGAGAGCCCAAAACTGTGAGTAACAGTCCACGAAACGGGCCAAAATCAGCCAAAACTATGAGTGTTTATGACCGACACGTAAACGCACCTTGGGGTTCAACAACCATGGAAATAGCTTTGGGACCCCAAAATTGTGAGTGTTGATGACCGACAGGTAAACGCACCGCGGAGTTCGTTAATCATGGAAATCACTACGGGACCCCAAAACAATGAGTAATAGTCCATGAAACGGGCCAGAATCGGCCAGAACTGTGAGTGTTGGTGACCGACAGGTAATCGCACCGTGTGGTTCGACAACCATGGAAATCGCTTTGGAACCCCAAAATGGTGAGTAATAGTCCACCAAACAGGCCAGAATCGGCGAAAATTGTGGAAATAGTCCACTAACACGTAAACGCACCTCGGGGTTCGTTAATCGTGGAAATCATTTTGGGACCCCAAAACGGTGAGTAATAGTCCACAAAACGAGCCATAATCAGCAAAAATAGTGAGTGTTGTTGATCAACACGTAAACGCACCCCGGGGTTTGTTAATCGTGGAAATCACTCCGGGACTCGAAAACAGTGAGTAATACCCCATGAAACGGGCGAGAATCAGCCAAAACTGTGAGTGTTGATGACAGACACGTAAACGCACCCCATGGTTCGTTAATCGTGGAAATCACTCTGGGACCGCAAAACAGTGAGCAATAGTCCATGAAACGGGCCAAACTCGGCCAAAACTGTGAGTATTGATGACCGACACATAAATGCACCCTGGGGTTCTTTAATCGTGGAAATCACTCCGGGACCCCAAAAATTGAGTAATAGTCCATGAAACGGGCAAGATCAGCCAAAACTATGAGTGTTG
>NW_025236518.1:0-5241 GCF_018294505.1 Triticum aestivum | reverse complement strand
GCTGGCGGGTGTCTGTCTCTCCCGCTTTAGTCGGGTCGGATTCGATGAAAAGGGTCCTTATGAAGGGTAAATAGCAATTGGCATATCACGTTGTGGTTTTGCGTAGGTAAGAAACGTTCTTGCTAGAAACCCATAGCAGCCACGTAAAACATGCAAACAACAATTAGAGGACGTCTAACTTGTTTTTGCAGGGTATGCTATGTGATGTGATATGTCCAAAAGGATGTGATGAATGATATATGTGATGTATGAGATTGATCATGTTCTTGTAATAGGTATCATGACTTGCATGTCGATGAGTATGACAACCGGCAGGAGCCATAGGAGTTGTCTTTATTTATTTATGACCTGCGTGTCAACTTAAACGTCATGTAATTACTTTACTTTATTGCTAAAGCGTTAGCCATAGTAGTAGAAGTAATAGATGACGAGACAACTTCAAGAAGACACGATGATGGAGATCATGATGATGGAGATCATGGTGTCATGCCGGTGACAAGATGATCATGGAGCCCCAAGATGGAGATCAAAGGAGCTATATGATATTGGCCATATCATGTCACTATTATTTGATTGCATGTGATGTTTATCATGTTTATACATCTTATTTGCTTAGAACGACGGTAGTAAATAAGATGATCCCTCATTACAATCTCAAGAATGTGTTCTCCCCTAACTTTGCACCATTGCTAAAGTTCGTCGTTTCGAAGCACCACGTGATGATCGGGTGTGATAGATCCTTACGTTCACATACAACGGGTGTAAGACAGTTTTACACATGCAAAACACTTAGGGTTAACTTGACGAGCCTAGCATGTACAAACATGGCCTCGGAACACAAGAGACCGAAAGGTCGAGCATGAGTCGTATGGTAGATACGATCAACATGAAGATGTTCACCGATGATGACTAGTCCGTCTCACGTGATGATCGGACACGGCCTAGTTGACTCGGATCATGTAATCACTTAGATGACTAGAGGGATGTCTATCTGAGTGGGAGTTCATCAGATGAACTTAATTATCCTGAACATAGTCAAAAGGTCTTCGCAAATTATGTCGTAGCTCGCGCTTCAGTTCTACTGTTTAGATATGTTCCTAGAGAAAATTTAGTTGAAAGTTGATAGTAGTAATTATGCGGACTAGGTCCGTAAACTGAGGATTGTCCTCATTGCTTCATAGAAGGCTTATGTCCCTAATGCACCGCTCAGTGTGCTGAACCTCAAATGTTGTCTGTGGATGTTGCGAACATCTGGCATACACACTTTGATAACTACGTGATAGTTCAGTTAAACGGTTTAGAGTTGAGGCACCTAAGATGATTTGGAACGTCGCGAAACATATGAGATGTTTCGAGGGCTGAAATTGGGATTTCAGGCTCGTGCCCACGTCAAGAGGTATAAGACCTCCGACGATTTTCTTAGCCTGCAAACTAAGGGAGAAAAGCTCAATTGTTGAACTTGTGCTTAGATTGTCTGACTACAACAATCGCTTGAATCAAGTGGGAGTCGATCTTCCAGATGAGATAGTGATGTTTCTCCGAAGTCATTACCACCAAGCTGCTAGAGCTTCGTGATGAACTATGATATATCAGGGACATATATGATGATCCTTGAGATATTCGCGATGTTTGACACCGCGAAAGTAGAAATCAAGAAGGAGCATCAATTGTTGATGGTTGGTAAAACTACTAGTTTCAAGAAGGGCAAGGGAACAAAGGGATACTTCATGAAACGGCAATTCAGCTACTGCTCTAGTGAAGAAACCCAAGGTTGAACCCAAACCCAAGACTGAGTGCTTCTGTAATAAGGGGAACAGCCACTGGAGCAGAATTACCCTAGATACTTGGTAGATGAGAAGGCTGGCAAGGTCGATAGAAGTATATTGGATATACATTGTGTTGATGTGTACTTTACTAGTACTCCTAGTAGCACCAGGGTATTAGATACCGGTTCGGTTGCTAAGTGTTAGTAACTCGAAATAAAAGCTACGGAATAAACGGAGACTAGCTAAAGGTGAGATGACGATATGTGTTGGAAGTGTTTCCAATGTTGATATGATCAAGCATCACACGCTCCCTCTACCATCGAGATTGGTGTTTGCGTTGAGCATAGACATGATTGGATATGTCTATCGCAATACGGTTATTCATTTAAGGAGAATAATGGTTACTCTGTTTATTTGAATAATACCTTCAATGGTCTTACACCTAAAATGAATGGTTTATTGAATCTCGATCGTAGAGATACACATGTTCATGCCAAAAGATAGTAATGATAGTACCACCTACTTGTGGCACTGCCACGTAAGTCATATCGGTATAAAACGCATGAAGAAGCTCCATGTTGATGGATCTTTGGGCTCACTCGTTTTTGAAAAGTTTGAGACATGCGAACCATGTCTATTGGTGTATATGCATGAAGAAACTCCATGCAAATGGACCGTTTGGACTCACTTGATTTTTTTGAATCACTTGAGACATGCAAATCATACCACATGGGCAAGATGACTGAAAGCCTCGGTTTCAGTAAAATGGAACTGGAAAGCAACTTGTTGGAAGTAATACATTTTGATGTGTGCAGTCCAATGAGTGCTGAGGCGTGTAGTGGATATCGTTATGTTCTTACTTCACAGATGATTTGAGTAGATGTTGAGTATATTTACTTGATGAATCACGAGTCTGAATTATTGAAAGGTTCAAGTAATTTCAGGGTGAAGTTGAAAGATCGTCGTGACAAGAGGATAAAAGATCTATGATATGATCATAGAGATGAATATCTGAATTACGAGTTTGGCACGGAATTAAGACATTGTGGAAATTGTTTCACAACTAATACAGCCTGGAACACCATAGTGTGATGGTGTGTCCGAACATCATAACTGCACCCTATTGGATATGATGCATACCATGATGTCTCTTATCGAATTACCACGATAGTTTATGGGTTAGGCATTAGAGACAACCACATTCACTTTAAAAGGGGCACCACGTAATTCCGATGAGATGACACCGTATGAACTATGGTTTAGAGAAATCTAAGTTGTCATTTCTTAAAAGTTTGGGGCTGCGACGCTTATGTGAAAAAGTTCAGGCTGATAAGCTCGAACCCAAAGCGGATAAATGCATCTTCATAGGACACCCAAAACAGTTGGGTATACCTCCTGTCTCAGATTCGAAAGCAATAAAGGATTATTTCTAGAATCGGGTCCTTTCTCGAGGAAAAGTTTCTCTCGAAAGAATTGAATGGGAGGATGGTGGAGACTTGATAAGGTTATTGAACCGTCTCTTCAACTGGTGTGTGGCAGGGCACAGGAAGTTGTTCCTGTGACACCTACACCAATTGAAGTGGAAGCTTATGATAGTGATCATGAAAATTCAGATCAAGTCACTACCAAACCTCGTACGATGACAAGGATGCGTACTACTTCAGAGTGGTACGTAATCCTGTCTTGGAAGTCATGTTGCTAGACAACAATGAACCTACGAGCTATGGAGAAGCGATGGTGGGCCTGGATTCCGATAAATGGCTCGAGGCCATAAAATCCGAGAGAGGATCCATGTATGAAAACAAAGTGTAGACTTTGGCAGAACAGCTCGATGGTCGTAAGGCTGTTGAGTGCAGATGGATTTTAAAAGGAAGACGGACAATGATGGTAAATGTCACCATTAAGGAAGCTCGACTTGTCGTTAAGAAGTTTCCCGACAAGTTCAAGGAGTTGACTGCGGTGAGACTTTCTCACTCATAGCGATGCTAAGAGTCTGTTGGAATTATATTAGCGATTACTGCATTATTTATGAAATCTTGCAGATAGGATGTCAAAACATTGTTTCCTCGACGATTTTCTTGAGGAAAGGTTGTATGTGATACAACCGGAAGGTTTTTTCAATCCTGAAAGATGCTAATAAGTATGCAAAGCTCCAGCAATCCTTCTAAGGACTGGAGTAAGCATCTCGGAGTTGGAATGTATGCTTTGATAAGATGATCAAAGTTTTGGGTGTATACAAAGTTTATGAGAAACTTGTATTTCCAAAGAAGTGAGTAGGAGCACTATAGAATTTCTGATGAGTATATGTTGTTGACATATTATGGATCAGAAATGATGTAGGATTTCTGGAAAGCATATAGGGTTATTTGAAAGTGTTTTTCAATGGAAGGCCTGGATTAAGCTACTTGAACATTGAGCATCAAGATCTATGAGGATAGATCAAAACGCTTAATGGTACTTTCAAATGAGCACATACCTTGACATGATCTTGAAGGTGTTCAAGATGGATCAGTCAAAGAAGGAGTTCTTGCCTGAGTGGTAAGGTATGAAGTTAAGACTTAAAGCTCAACCATGGCAAAATAGAGAGAAAGGACGAAGGTCGTCCCCTATGCTTAAGACGTAGGCTCTACAGTATGCTATGCTGTGTACCGCACCTGAAGTGTGCCTTGCCATGAGTCAGTCAAGGGGTACAAGAGTGATCCAAGAATGGATCACAGGACAGCGGTCAAAGTTATCCTTAGTACCTTAGTGGACTAAGGAATTTTCTCGGTTATGGAGGTGATAAAGAGTTCGACGTAAAGAGTTACGACGATGCAAGCTTAACACCTACCCGGATAGCTCTGAGTAGAGATACCGGATACGTATAATGGAGCAACAATTTAGAATAGCTCCAAGTAGAACAGTTATTTGAAATGGCTCCAAATAGAGCGTGGTAGCTGCACCTAGGAGATGACATAGAGATTTGTAAAGCACACACGGATCTGAAAGGTTCAGACTCGTTGACTATAACCTCTCTCACAAGCATAACATGATCAAACCCAGAACTCTTTGGGTGTTAGTCACATGGGGATGTGACCTTGAGTGTTAATCACATATCGATGTGAACTGGATTATTGACTCTAGTGCAAGTGGGAGACTGTTGGAAATATGCCCTAGAGGCAATAATAAATTAGTTATTATTATATTTCCTTGTTCATGATAATCGTTTATTATCCATGCTATAATTGTATTGATAGGAAACTCAGATACATGTGTGGATACATAGACAACACCATGTCCCTAGTAAGCCTCTAGTTGACTAGCTCGTCGATCAATAGATGGTTACGGTTTCCTGACCATGGACATTGGATGTCATTGATAACGGGATCACATCATTAGGAGAATGATGTGATGGACAAGACCCAATCCTAAGCCTAGCACAAAGATCGTGTAGTTCGTATGCTAAAGCTTTTCTAATGTCAAGTATCATTTCCTT
>NW_025236517.1:0-5242 GCF_018294505.1 Triticum aestivum | reverse complement strand
AGAATTGGAATATTTTCCAAATGAAATTCAAATATTTTTCAAACACCCTTTTCATTTTAAATGGAAGAAGTCATGTCATCTTCTCTCTAGGGTTTTGTGTTTGAAAAGCATTTGAATTCACGGAGAGCATAAAATGCAAAAATGAAAGTTTGGGAAAGTCCTTTTATTCCCTCTCATTTAACTTTCAAAAGGTTTCGAATTCACTCACTTTCAGTCAATCAATCAAGCAATCAATCAAATCTATCTATTTGTTTATAACATTCCAAAATTTAGAATTTTGGGATGTTACAAACTACCACCCTTAAAATGAATCTCGTCCTCGAGATTCGGAGAGGCTAGAAAGAATAGGTTAGGGTTTGGGGTCTTCTCAAAGTCCATCGATCATCTCCGAGGTCTCGGGTGCTACCACCCTTAGAAACATTGTTACGGTTCCATCAAAACTCATATACTCCATCCTTATCGTTGACAGTGTCAGTCTTCTCAGATATTAAGGATAATCCCTTCTCTGGGCTCTTCCGGTAGTGGCATAACCTTTTCCTCAATTTCTTTGTCCTTTCATCTTGGTAAGGTTATCCCGAAACTGGGTCTTCATAGCTGACGGGTCTGACGCCAATGCTAAACAACTATCGATATCTCGTGGTGGTCAACAATTTATGGTTTCTCCTGCAGGAAAGGGTCTGGGTTGAACCTCACCGTATAACCTACGGTTGGCAACAACTGCCGTGTACAAGGAAAAAAAATACCTATACCTTTCTAAGGTTCAAACAAGGTTTTGATCGTCGTCTCTCCACTATAGGTAAGTCACTCAGATTTACCATCCCATATAGCAAAGCGAATAATAAGAGTAAGTTGGTATGGTGATCAATCCATCCCGCACCCAAATCATTTCCTTGTACATGGTTTAGCGAATCTCGCATTCTAACACTCGGTCATCCTCACAAGCATTGCAGAATTCTTCTTGTCGACGAACCAAGTTCGGAAAATCCATTGATTCTGCAAGCCAAACAACCATCTATCGTTACTTAACAACTCTCAGGTTTTGCGTAAACTCCTATAGAATCGTCGGTTGATACAAGTCGTAACTTCTTCCAGGGTTTTTCCTTCAGCAAGAATGTGCTTGCTTCTTGGCAGGTCCTGGGGCCTGTGGGTTATGGCCCATCACTTGCAAATCTTGGACTCATCTTCGGGGCAACTGATCATTATTCCAACTTCCAACTTCCTAGTATTCTTAATTCCATCCAATCGTATGGACTTTCTTCCTTTGGCACCAAACTAGGACATGGTTACTCTGACTCATCATGGAATTTCCATTGATCCATATTTCCAACATCATACCTCCTTTATATCCAATAACACTTCATCTCTTCATCCTCGTGGGATGTCCCACATACCGTGATAAAACTTATACTTATGAAATCCATACTCCACTTCGTGGAACATCATTATCCTTTCCAGGGTCAAGCGTCCTTACAAGGAAATATTGGCCATCTCTGCATGACACTTCTTCAACTGGGAATCGTGAAACACATCATGAACTCCTGACAGTCCTTCGGGTGACTCCAACTTGTTGGTAACTTCTCCCATACGCTCCAAAACTCGGTATGGTCCTACAAATCTTGGGGCTAACTGTCCCTTAACTCCAAATCGTTTAACTCCTCGCAGAGCTGGCACACAAAGGTATGCTCTGTCTCCGATTTCATAGACTACCTCCTTGCGTTTTTTTTGGTCTGCATAACTCTTCTGCCTGGACTGAGCTACCTTCAGTCTATCTCGAAGCAACTTAACATTCTCTTCTCACTCTTTGATCACATTTGGTCCAAACAACTGTCGGTCTCCAACTTCATCCCACATCAACGGTGTCTGGCTCTTTCTCCCATACAAAGCTTCAAAAAGGGCCATCTTTAAACTGACTTGGTAGCTATTCTTGAATGAGAAACTCCGCGTGAGGTAAATTATCATCACTACTAGATCCATAATCTAGCGCACACGCTCTCAACATGTCCTCCAAAATCTGATTGACTCTCTTGATTTATCCATCTGTCTGCGGATGAAAGGCTGTACTGAACTCTAGCCTAGTACCCAAAGTCTGGTGCAGCTGATTCCAAAACTTTGAGGTAAACTGCGTTCCTCTACGATGGTCCTCGGAACTCCCTGCAGACATACGATCCTTTCTCAAATATATTTCTTGGCCAACTTCGCACTTGTATAGGTGGTTTTCTCTGGGATAAAGCGAGCCACTTTGATCAAGCGAATAAACTATTACCCAGATAGAATCATATCCCGTTCGGGTTCTGGGAAATCTGGTAATGAAATCCATGCCAAGCTTATCCTGCTTCCATTCAGGTATTAGCATAGGCTGCAATAATCCTGCTGACTTCTGATGCTCTGCTTTTACTTTCTCTGACATACATCACTTACGACTACATACTCCGTAATATCCTCCTTCATACCAGTCCACCAGAAACACTCCTTCAAATCCAAATACATCTTGGTGTTTCCAGGGCGAATCAAGTTTGGTGAGTCATGAGCCTCCTGAAGTATTAACTTCCTGATCTTTGCATTATTGGCACATATACACTATTCTCAAACCATAAGGTGTCGTGTTCATCCTTATGAAAACCTTTGGCCTTTCCTTTGCTCATCCTCTCTTTTACCTCAGCAATCTCTTTGTCATCCTTCTGAGCTTCACGGATCTTTTCCAACAATGTAAACTGAACTTCCATTGCTGCAACAAAACCTTTGGGAACAATCTCCAATCGAAGTTCCCTAAAAATCCTCGGCTAACTCCTTTGATAATCCTCTACTTATGAGGGTATTCGTCCTTCTTTTCTTTATGGTTGTGTCCTATTTCTCCACAGAGCTTGTACGCACAAGGTTTCTTCATATCTTTTCCATAAGGCTTCAACTTCTGGGACACAAACTGAGACTTTAGCAAAGTCAACTTAAATTCTTTCCAAGTGGTTACTCCTTGCCATCCATTGATGGTTTGGTACATCCTCCACCAAGTAGCAGCACCTCTTTCAAAGCATTGAAGAGCATGCTGGGCCATATCCTTTCCGACTATAGGGTTGTTCTCCATATGATCCTCCATGTTCTGAATCCATCGGTCTGTCTCCAATTGACTCATCGGTCCAGAAAATACAAGCTCATCTCCATTCATCCTCTATTGGGTCCATGGGTTTGGGGTGGGATAAGAGAGATCGAGAGGGATGCACTCAATACAAAAAAAAGTTTTGAAAAGACAGATTTTATTGTGGCTGTCGGAAAACATCAAACAAATGACAGCTCACAAACGTCGCATCTAACGTATGTATGTAACAGGGGTTTGGTCTTCTAAAGGTCAATAGATCTTCAAAGTCGTCAAACTCTTCAAGTCATGTTCATGTCTCCGATGGCTTCTTCCAATCGTGCTTGTCCTGCTCAAGTTCTTTTGCCAGATCATCTGTGTTGACGCGAAGTCTCTCGCGACGTCCTTCAATATTTCTGGAGTTTCGTTCCAACTGCCGGTTTCAACATCCTTGACATGATCCATGATCCTACTGTCCTTCAGTTACTGTCAAATCTCCGGTATCTCGATGTTTTGCTCCTTCATCTTGTCTACTTTCAGCTTCTGGGTCCTGAGTTCTTCACCAATGGCCTTATTGTCAAATATTGCTTCTTGTAGGTCCATCTTAACTACCTGATGTAACACTCCAGATCCTGGTGAATACACCAGCTAAGGTTAACACTCCAATGTTTGCAGATAGATGCTCCATCAGCTTTCTACCATTCAATTCTTCCATGCATCTGCACTCTTAACTCCGCATGGTGACAATAGAATAGGCGGGCAATAACACCATCGTTAGCCATGTCTATGCCCATGTTACTGCCATGAGCTTTCATTTCATGATTGATATCTCCTGTCTTAGAGTTTTCTTGACAAAACTTTGAGTTACTAACTCTCCATGCTCCGGTCTTCCTCCGATACACCTTGATCTCGGTATTGATAACTTCCATAGTCTGCCAGGTTCCATAAAGGTAGCCTTCCTGGGTCATACAAATTTGGAAATTCTTCAGAGCCTTCAAATTCTCCAAGTCTTCGGAGTCTTCAACAGTTGTAGTTTCCATTTACACGGTAAAATCCTCTTCATTCCAAATGGTCTTAGTTGTCCGATATCTTGTCTCCTTGGAGTGGTCTCATCAGTCGAACCTTCGAGTGGTCAATAGGGGAAAAGGGTATGGTCTCACTAAAGAGAATTTTGAATAAGCTCAGAAGAGAAGAGAGGTAAAAGATCTTTTGAAAGGGAAAGTTGTAGAGAAAAATCTTTGCAATTGGCTTGCCAGTTTCTAGGGTCACGTCCTACAGTCAACATGTGCTCTGATACCATCTTGTAGCGACCCGACCCGAATGGATCAAGTCTCTGTGCTTATGTGTCATCCCTGGATCAGTATGCTGACACACACAGTACTCGAAGGATTTATAACAGAGGTAAATCACATGTATAAAGTAACGTAAAAACTATTACCTCAATCCAAAATATAGCGGAAGCAACAAGGTTGTGGATTCCCATCAACACCAACGGCAAAGTTGAGTATAGGAAATCGTAACCCTAACGTACCACTTACTCGTCGTCTGAAAAGTCTGCAACATGAAAAGTTGCAGCCCGAAAACGGGCCAGCACATGGAATATGCTGGCAATGTAACACATAGAGAGTAATGAAACAATAAGCCTATACTACATGCATATTTGGCTGGTGGAAAGCTCTATGGTTACAGTTTTGCGAAAAGCCAATTTTTTCCCTACATCAAAGGAATAATTTTGTTTAACTATCATGGTGGTTGTTAAACATTGAGAATGGTTGACAGCATCCTCAATCCCAATTAAAAGTACTCATTAAAAACCCAATAGCTTTTATTAGAGGTAACATGTTGAGATTCACTCGATATTCAAGTACTAGATACTCAAGTTGTCCATAACCGGGGACACGGCTAATCATGATTAGTTTGTTACTCTGCAGAGGTTTGCGCACTTTTCCCCACATGACTCGATCGCCTCCGTTTGTTTTCTCGCACTACATGGTGTTTGAGAAACGGATGACCGAGACATAGTCTTTCAGAAGCACTAGCACCTTACATGTGGGGTAGACCGGTACACCTACATCCCCTACATCTGCTAGTCCACCCCGTAAGAGTTCGCACAACGTAGTCAACTATGCTAGAGCCCATAGTAGCATGTGGCTGCACACGGAAGTTTCTAGCATG
>NW_025236516.1:0-5243 GCF_018294505.1 Triticum aestivum | reverse complement strand
GTACCTCTCTGTTTTGAAACAAATTCTTTAACCTTGGTTCTTTTTATTGTTCGAAAATTTTAGACTATACCATAAAACCCATGTCGACTGTGTGTTCTTCGAACACACTGGGCGGTAAGCCTTTAATAAGCAGATCTACAAACACTTGTCCATTGCTTTTATGCTTCAAGCATTCCTACATAATTTCGGACTTTCTCCTTTACAATGCATAACTCTGTGTCAGTGTGTTTGGCATCAACACTTGACTTGTTGTCACAGGAGCGAAAGACTTAAAATAGTTATCATTGTTGTCAACCATTATCAACTCTGGGTACAGGTCTCCTTAACCATTTTTCCTGTCCCTCAGCCTCATATCAAGCTATAAAATATCTTTGCATCACATTGATGATAATTGCTTCATTCTTTGGAGCTTTTCCACACAAAAACCTTCAAGTATGAAAGTTAGCGACAATTATGGATTTAGCTATACATTTCACAAGTCATGTCTTTGTACTCACAATCTTTTGAGAGCACTTATTTCTTTCAGCATGATGCCGATATCTTCGACTCCATTCCAGTGGTCTATATATGGACTGGACATTGCCAAAACAACCCGGATACGTGAACTGTGCCAGGGTAATGTATTGAGCTTCCAACAACTGAAGCATATGGTACCATATCCGTTTTCAATCTTTTCTCATCAACTCTTGGAACACCATAGTTTCCAATTCTATTACCCTTGACTATAAGAACATGCGTAGGTTTTCTCGCATGCATATTTTAGAGACCTTTCTTAACATGTCCATGCGACATTCCTAATACCCCATTTTATTCTTTTCTTTGTGAATCTCGATATTTATAACGAGAGACACTCTACTGAGAACATTCTTTTGAGGACAAGAACTTCTTTTTCTCCTCCTGCAATAGGTTGACATCACCACTAGCAAGTAGGATGTGATCCACATGCAGAGGATTAAAAAATGAATTTCCCATTCTTTAACTTTGTACGAATACAGTCCTCTCATTTTCTTTAACCCAAAATAACATTTGATTGATTTAGTCCATAAAAGACTTCTTCGGGCAGTATCCCCTGTGTTCTTTACTTTCATCTGATGTAGCTCAGATCATAATATCTTTCATCTGATGTAACTCAGATCATGATGTGCTACCAACACTCATTGTAATCTATTCAGTGCAAAACGCGCAAAAACCTTTCAATTTAAGTCGTGTTTTACACCTTTACATATTTCCTTTGGAGTCACATTGTCCTTGTAGACTCTTTACAGCCTACTGTTTTGGCTCCATAGGAAATTACTCATCAGTCCCAAACATCGTCAGGATTCACCAATTTCATTTCATCTCACATTGTCTCTTATCATTGAGATAAGCATACACTTCTCAAAGCTCGAATGAGCGCTTTAAATGAGGTGGGATCAACCTCCATTTGAATTTCACTAACATAGACTTTATAGTAATCAGAAGTATCTGATTTTCTCATTCCTTGAGACCATCAGTGTCTCAGGTACTGGCACTTCTTTCATATGGGAATGTTGTTGCTCTGTCATTGCAAGAGGCAAACTAATTCTATAGTCTTTCATTTCCAAGAGGCAATAGGTTTTACAGGGACCTATATCACAAGATCCATGTTTACTCATTCATCCTTTATAGAGCTAACAACATGTGTTGTATAGGTCATACAACATGCTCCCCCAGATTACTCCATCTTCACTAAAATGGCTTATCTTTAAAATTTATAATTTGGGTTTATTCTGTTAAAACTTTCTTCTTTATGGCACTTTAAGCACCATCTTAGTATTCCTTACCCGGCTTCCGGACCTGTAAAAGATCCAGAAATGCAGCTATTTCTTTTCTTTAGGGGTATTAATATGACCGTCGTACTCCCCCAGACGATCACATTCTTCATCACATTATCTAAAGTATAGGGGAGTTTCATCATTCTTAATTTATCTCATATATCTTTCTCCCCCTCGAAATGTGGCAAGAACTTTTCCGCCACAATTTCGAAAACCATTGATAACTCTTGTGAATTGAGGAAACTTTGATTATCTACTTCATTCATCAGATTACTTCATACGAAATGAAGTTATCTCTTCATACAAAATGAAGTTATCTTTTAACTAGTATGGGAGTACTTTTTCCTCATTCCATTTCAGAAACTCAACAGAGTTCTTTATCATTAGTACTTTTGCAAGTCACACTTGCATATCATTCTTATCTTTAGTTTCATCTGTAACTTTTATTCTCTTCGGATTTATTGAGTGCTTAATGACCGTTACACATAAGATGTACGGTTGATATTAGGAAAGCATAATAGCTACTCCATACTTTTTTCCCAAAGTGGGACACATTAAAAGCACATGAGTCGTCATGTCTTTCTCCTGTCATACAGGATAAGTCTGAGAAATTTCTGCCGCCATACGGTTTACACGGGGATTTTCCCAGACTTATCCTACCATGCGGGTTTTATCATAATCATCTTTTCCCGCCATGCGGGTAATTCCCTGTAAGGGACATAAATGCCAGAATTGGCTCTTTTGACTTCATATTCAATCATCAAATTTATAAATAAATCCGAATGCTCTTTGACACACATGCTTGATCCAACGTTGGTCAAATTAAACACGCATGTTGCTTGTTTTATCTCAAATCATAGAGAGTACATGAAAGACATTCGTCAACCAAGACTCTCAATGATCTATCTCTTTTCTTTTGAAACCATTCTTTAGAGAGAACATACTATCTTACGTTGTGACCTTTCTTGGTCATCTTTCGGGTCACAAGTACCCAACCATTCGCTTTCATGAATGAAAGCATGGAAAACTTTTAGTCTGAGAAAACTTAGCCAATAATCAACAATAATGAGCATAAAAATAACCCTATGTTGGTCTGGTTAAAAAATATGCACATTAAACTTTTGTAAAACTTCCTTTTTATACTCTAAATCACTGTTGTGGTAGAATTAAAATAAAACTCATTCTTCTACATAACTCATAAACAATGTGATGATAGTATTTCTATTAAACATCTTTGCTAAGAAATAATCATCATCATCAACTTTATTGCAGCAGAAACAAGAAATATACATTTCTCTAATTCAAGAGCATTTCTTCATCTTTAACTCTTCTCTGAAAAATGATCACTTTGATACAAAATTTATCAAAGATTTAAGCTTTGAACATAAGACTCATAGAATTATAGTACTGTTATCATCAACGTTGGTTAGAAAATAACAATACCATATTTTAACATTAAAAGAAATATCTTTATTTTATCATATCGGAAACTATATGCATCTTATTTCACCCACAAGTAAAAAAAATTCTCTCAAAAAACTGTTCATCCAATTAAATTTTCCCGTTGGTTCCAATTTAATTGGAGGATAATACTTTTTCTTTGCAGAGGAAACTTTCTGAATCTATTCAGAAACAATTCTATACTCTTTTACTCTCTAAGCAATTTCAACTGATTGGTTCAAAAATGCATTGGAGAAACAACAATTTAATCTTTTACTTTAGTTCTATTCACTTTTAAAAGAGCATTTTTATTTTTATTTGCAGCGGAAAAACATGAATAAAACATTCATGAACTTTTTTTATAGAAACTTTTCTTTCATAAAATAAAAATTCATGAACTTTATTATTTTCTTTATAAAATTCATGAACATTTCTTTTTCTGAAAATTTTCTATTTTTCATTTCAGAAACTTTTTCTGTTTACTTTTCTATTTTCTAAACAAATATTTTCGTTGGAAAATTTTGCATAGAAAAACTGTTTGAAATCTGCCCCAAAACTGGACAAATAACAAAAGAAAAAACAACAACAACAAAAATGCAGCTGGCTGCGGCCTCGGCCCAGCACCCCGCGCTCGCGCCCGTGGCGGCTGGCCTGGTCCGGCTCGTCTCTCGGCCCAAAAGGCCCATTTGTGAGCTAGGGTTCGCTCTGTGGCCGTCGGATCTAATCCGACGGACCAGCGTTCATTTCGCTCGGTCAAAAACAGGTCGTTAGCGAGGCCGAGAGGAAACCCTAAATCATCCTTCCCCTCGCGCGCCACTCGGCTTCGTCCTTCCACTCGCCCGAGCTTCGCCAGCAACGGCGTCGAGCACCACCACGCCGCGTCCGGCCGCCGGCGACGGCGTCTACTACCACCGCGCCGCGTCGTGGCTTCTTTTCTTCCCATTTTCTTTGACAGAGAGAGAGAGAGATGCGGCATTGCCATCATCTGCTCCTCTCCCGCAAGGCAACTGGCGACTCTCTGTCCGGCCGCTGGCGACGGGGTCGAAAGGCCACCGTGTCGCGCGTGCCTCACGCTCGCTTCTCCTTCCTCCTGTTCCCCTACTCTTTCCTTTTGTAGAGAGGGCGGGGCCGTTCTGTCTCCGCGGTGAGCTAGGTCTGGCCGCCGGCAACGGCAACCTGAAGCCACCATGTTGCGCACCACCCTCTCCTCCCCCCTTTTCCTCCTGTCCTCTCCTCTGTGTCTCCACCACCAGCGCCTCCTCTTTTTCGATCTGGATGATGACTGCGGCGGAGGTTCCGACGGCGGCGCCGTGGACTTCCCCCTTGCCGGCTGCGCGTCCACCTCGCGGTGAGCGCGCCGCCCTCGAGCGGTTTGGCTGTGGTGCCCCCCTTCTCCTTTTCTTGCGAGCCCTTGGGCTAACTCCGGTGGTTCTTCTTCCAGACAGCTCGGCGTGCCGATGCCCGTCCGGATCAAGAGGAACGGCGCGGCCATAAAGGCGGTGCTACTTTCTCCGGAGAGGAATTTTTCTTTGCCCTGTTCTAGGGTTCTTTGGGGAGGGGGAATTTCTGTTGCTACCGAAAATCCATAACGCCAACCTGGGCCGATACCATTGATAGAGTCTTTTGATCGAGTGGGCATGAAGATTCCGGTAGTGGTGATAGACATTACCTTCTCCTTGTGGCTCGAGGAGCTCTTGGTGCCGGCCATGGTGCCGGTGCCGGGGACGGCACAGAGTAGTGGTGGCGGTGCTTCCCATCAGCACTGCACTAACCCTAGATCGGTAGGGGATTTAGGTGCGGTGTGCGGTGTTGTGACGAACCTCGTGATGCGAGCCGCCGTCCCCCACCTCTTTATATAGTGCAGGTGACAGGGGGCCGTCACCCATAGTGGGTTGAGCGCCCCCGATCAAGGCGCGGATCTAAGGGCCTGGTGGGCCATTGGGCCCACACGGTGGAGATCATCCTAACAGTCTCCGCTCTTTATTGACACGTCTCATGATGGTGTTAGAG
>NW_025236515.1:0-5243 GCF_018294505.1 Triticum aestivum | reverse complement strand
TTTGGTTTTGTAGGTCATAGATCTGGGCTTGGAGATGCTCGATTTTTTCATGAAGCTTGAAGATGGTCTCCCCAATGTTCTTGGCGTCCAGCTTGTGGTTGTTGGTGAATTCCACGATCATCATCTGGTTGGTGTTAGGTCCACGCTCCACCATCCCTTGGCACTTGAAAACTTGTTGTTCCGTAGCTTCGAGATTTTTCTCCACGCTTCCGGTACGCCTTGGTCCCTCCACTTCGCGGATGTGCAGCACCTCCTCAAGATAGGGGTTGATAACCCTCTCGAAAAACATGCCCCTGGAAGCGCTTGGAGACGTCATGGTGCTCTAGATCTATCAGAAAAACAGCTCGAAATGAAAACCGAAGATTTTTGCATGATACGGTGGTCAAAACCTTCGGGAGATTATGTAATGAATTTTTACCGACCAAGAGAAGTATTGTATAAGAAAACAGAGTCCGGGAGGCACACGAGGTGCCCACGAGGCAGGGGGGCGTGCCCAGTAAGGGTGGGAGCGCCCTCCACTCTCGTGGAGGCCTCATGTCCTTCCCGGATTACTTCTTGCTTTCCTAAATTCTTAAATATTCCAAAACGGAGAAAAAATGCCAATAGAATTGTTTCGGAGTCGGTTTACTTACTGTACCACATACCTATTCCTTTTTAGAGTCTGAAACGTTCTGGAAAGTGTCCCTTATGTATTCCTCCGGGGTTACGGTTTTAATAGTATTAGCTTCAACATTGATAGGATTTACCTGAGATATAATGTTTGATTCTTTGACCGTTCACCACCTTCGGATTTGTGCCTTCGAAGTTGTTGATTTTTATGGCACCGGAACGATAGACCTCCTCGATAACGTAAGGACCTTCCCATTTAGAGAGAAGTTTTCCCGCAAAAAATCTTAAACAAGAGTTGAATAGCAACACATAATCACCTACGTTAAACTCACGCTTTTGTATCCTTTTGTCATGCCATCTTTTAACTTTTTCTTTGAACAACTTGGCATTCTCGTAGGCTTGGGTTCTCCATTCATCAAGTGAGCTAATATCAAATAACCTCTTCTCACCGGCAAGTTTGAAGTCATAATTGAGCTCTTTAATAGCCCAATATGCCTTATTTTCAAGTTCGAGAGGTAAGTGACATGCTTTTCCATAAATCATCTTATACGGAGACATACCCATAGGATTCTTATATGCAGTTCTATAGGCCCATAATGCATCATCAAGTTTCTTGGACCAATTCTGTCTAGATCTATTGACAGTATTTTGCAAAATTAATTTGAGCTCTCTATTACTCAACTCTACTTGTCCACTAGACTGTGGGTGATATGGCGATGCAATTCTATGATTAACATCATACTTAGCAAGCTTTTACGAAAAGCACCATGAATAAAATGTGAACCACCATCAGTCATGAGATATCTAGGGACTCCAAATCTCAGAAAAATAACTTCTTTAAGCATCTTAATAGAAGTGTTATGATCAGCACTACTAGTTGGAATAGCTTCTCCCCACTTAGTAACGTAATAAACAATAACTAAAATATGTGTATATCCATTAGAGGCAGGAAAAGGTCCCATATAATCAAATCCCCAAACATCAAATGGTTCAATAACAAGAGAATAATTCATAGGCATTTCTCGACGTCTACTAATATTACCTATTCTTTGACATTCATCACAAGACAAGACAAACTTACTGGCATCTTTGAAGAAAGTAGGCCAATAAAAACCGGATTGCAATACCTTATGTGCAGTTCTATCTCGAGCGTGGTGTCCTCCATATGGCTCGGAGTGACACTTGCGTAGGATCTGTTCCTGTTCATGCTCACGTACACAACGTCTAATAACACCATCTACTCCTTCTTTATAAAGGTGTGGGTCATCCCAGAAGTAATGTCTTAAATCATAAAAGAACTTTTTCTTTTGCTAGTATGTGAAACTAGGTGGTATAATTTAGCAACAATGTAATTAGCATAATCAGCATACCAAGGAGCAGTACGAGAAGCATTAATGACCGCTAATTGTTCATCAGGAAAGCTATCATCAATAGGTAGTGGGTCATCAAGAACATTCTCTAACCTAGACGAGTTGTCTGCAGCGGGGTTCTCAGCTCCTTTTCTATCAATAATATGCCAATAAAGTTCTTGGAGCAAGAGAACCCATCTAATAAGCCTATGTTTAGCATCTTTCTTTTCCATAAGATATTTGATAGCAGCATGATCAGTCTGAATAGTAACTTTAGAATCAACAATATAAGGTCTGTACTTATCACAAGCAAATACAACTGCTAAGAATTCTTTTTCAGTGGTAGCATAATTTCTTAGGGCAGTATCAAGAGTTTTACTAGCATACTGGATAACATTTAATTTCTTATCAACTCTTTGCCCTAGAACAACACCTACAGCATAATCACTAGCATCACACATAATTTCAAAGGGTAAATTCCAATCAGGTGGCTGAACAATAGGTGAAGTGATCAAAGCTTTCTTTAGTATTTCAAATGCTTCTACACATTCATCATCAAAGACAAAAGGAATATATTTTTGCAATAAATTAGTTAGAGGCCTAGAGATTTTAGAAAAGTCCTTAATGAACCTCCTATAAAAACCGACATGACCAAGGAAACTTCTTATACCTTTAATGTCCTTGGGACATGGCATCTTTTCAATAGCATCAACTTTTGCTTTATCAACTTCAATACCTCTTTTAGAAATTTATGCCCCAATACAATGCCTTCATTAACCATAAAGTGGAAATTTTCCCAATTCAAGAGAAGACTAGTGTCTTCACATCTCTGCAAAACACGATCAAGGTTGCTCAAGCAATCATCAAAAGAGGATCCATAAACGGAGAAGTCATCCATGAATACCTCACAAATCTTTTCACAAAAGTCAGAGAATATAGCAATCATGCATCTTTGAAAGGTAGCAGGTGCATTACATAAACCAAAAGGCATATGTCTATAAGCAAAAGTACCAAAAGGGCAAGTAAAAGTAGTTTTTGATCGATCCACCGTTGACACAGGTATTTGAGAGAAACCATAAAAACCATCTATAAAGCAGAAATGTGTGTGTTCGGATAGTCTTTCTAGCATTTGATCAATAAAAGGTAAAGGGTAATGATCTTTCTTAGTAGTTTTATTTAATTTACGAAAATCAGTTACCATCCTATAACCTGTAATAATTCTTTGTGGGATCAATTCATCTTTATCATTAGGAACGACAGTAATACCTCCCTTCTTAGGGATGCAACGGACAGGGCTTACCCAATAACTATCAGCAACGGGATAAATTATACCTGCCACAAGGAGCTTTAGTATCTCCTTTCTTACCACTTCTTTCATCTTAGGATTTAACCGTCGTTGATGATCTCTAACTGGTTTGGAGCCTTCGTCCAATTTAATTTTGTGTTGGCATAGAGTGGGACTAATGCCCTTAAGATCATCTAGAGTATACCCAATAGCAGCACGGTGCTTCTTCAGAGTTTCCAATAATCTTTCCTCTTATTGCTTTGAAAGGTTAGCAGTAATAATAACAGGATATATCTTCTTTTCATCTAGATAAGCATATTTAAGATTATGAGGTAAATGTTTGAGATCAAACACGGGATCACCCTTGGGTAGAGGGGGATCCCCTAGGATTTCAACAGGCAAGTTGTGTTTCAGAATAGGACCCTGTTGACGGAATACTTCATCTATTTCCCTTCTTTCATTATAAACATATCATTTTCATGGTCTAGCAAATATTGTTCTAATGGATCAGTAGGAGGCACGGCAATAGAAGCAAGACCAAAAATTTCATCCTTACTAGGTAATTCTTTATCATGGGGTTGTCTACGGAACTTAGCAAAATTAAACTCATGATACATATCCACTAAGCCTATTGTAACAACATCCTTTTTGCAATCAATCCTAGCATTAACAATATTCAAGAAGGGTCTGCCAAGTATAATGGGACAAAAGCTATCTTGTGGGGAACCAAGAACGAGAAAATCAACAGGATATTTAACTTTCCCACACAAGACTTCAACATCTCTAACAATCCCAACTAGTGAAATAGTATCTCTATTGGCAAGCTTAATAGTAACATCAATACCTTCTATTTCAGCGGGTGCGATATCATGCATAATGTCTTCATATAAAGAATGAGGTATTGCACTAGCACTAGCACCCATATCACATAAGCCATGATAACAATGATCTCCTATTTTAAAAGAAATAACAGGCATGCCTACAACAGGTCTATGTATCTTAGCATCTGGTCTAGCAATATTAGCAGCTTCATCACAAAAGTAAATAACATGCCCATCTATATATAAGTTCTAGTATTACTCTTACGAACAACAGTTGAAGCTTTATCATGATCCTTTATTCTAACAGCAAAAGGTGGTTTCTCAACATAAGTAGTAGGAACAATAGGATCATTATAAGTAATAGTCTTTTCTTCAACTGTAATAGGTGCAACTACTTTTACTTCAGTGGGAGAATTATATTTAAACCACTTCTCCTTAGGGAGATCAACGTGAGCAGCAAAAGATTCACAAAAAGAAGCTACTATCTCGGAGTCAAGTCCATATTTAGCGCTAAATCCACGAAAAGCATCGGTATCCATAAAATATTTAACACAATCAAACTTAGGTGTCATACCTGACTCCATACCATTGTCGAAACCCCAATCTTCAGAGTTGCGTTTAATTCTTTCCAGTAAATCCCACTTGAATTCGGTAGTCTTCGGCATATAAGAACCAACACATGAAGTATCAAGCATGGTGCGATCATTGAGAGAAAGCCGAGCATAATTTTTTTCAATAATCATATCTCTTGAGAGCTCATGATTGGGGCATGAATATAACATTGAATTAAGCCTCCCCCAAGCTTGAGCGATACTTTCTCTTTCGCAAGGCCAAAAATTATATATATAATTACGATCACGATGAACAAGATGCATAGGATAGAACGTCTGGTGAAATTCCAATTTCAATCGTTTATAGTTCCAAGATCCCGTATCATCACATAGCCTATACCATGTCAATGCATCTCCCTTCAAAGATAAAGGAAGACCTTCCTCTTAACAACATCATCGGGAATACCTGCAAGCTTAAATAATCCACAAACTTCATCCACATAGATAAGGTGTAAATCGGGATGCAATGTTCCATCTCCTGCAAAGGGATTAGCTAGCAGTTTCTCTATCATACCCGAAGGAATCTCAAAGTAAACATTTTCAGTAGGTTTAGTAGGTTGAGGAGCAA
>NW_025236514.1:0-5244 GCF_018294505.1 Triticum aestivum | reverse complement strand
ACCATAATTACCTATGCATTATTTAGTTCACTCCGAACATTTTAGTTTTAAAGTTTGGAAACTTTTGTTGTTTGCCTATGTTTTAAATTTGAATTTGAATCGGGTTCGAATCAACGTGAGTTTAATTACAGTAACGGAGGTGACGTGGCATCATTAGCTTGGGATTACTGTAGTCTAATTATCCGGGCGTCACAATTCTCCTCCACTACAAGAAATCTCGTCCCGAGATTTAAGAGGGGGTATAAGGGGGAAGGTCTGGTTACGAAATCCTAACGAATCTTCTCAGTCTTGGTTGCTCTTCTTGAAGAGGTCGATCCATTACATTGACATCTTCATTTCTCTGCTTCAGGTCATCATGGTGATGTCGTCCTTTGCTTACTTTGCTTCAGGATCTCCAACGTACTTACGAATAGGTAAGGGGCAGCTTGACTACGACAGAATGCTTGTGAGAGATACAACCTGGGGGTTAACCCATGAATGAGCATAAGATTCTCTCTCGAGTTGAACATATAAAATACCTCGAGAGTAAGGTACGAAGGTACAATAAGAGGTTCCAAGCGGATAAGTAGTTGCTCGAAGTCTGAACCAGAGTGAGAAAGGGGTTCAGAGTAGCGAGAGTAAGTATGGCGGGTGATACCAGAATAGAGCATTAGGACGGTGGCTCATGAATTTCATACGAGTCCACGCGCGAGGAATAACTTTGGAAACATGAGGCTGTACATGAGAGTCAGGTTTCGATCCAGTGGACCTGTGGGTTATGGGCCCACCATGCGGGTTAGAAGTAGGAAGGGCGGAGACGTCTTGCGTGATCATGCAAGCAAGTCATGTCAGGGGGGGTAGCCTGTCGATTATGTCGGCGACAACGTCGATACCAAGGGCGAGGGACGAAGAGAACTATTTTCCTGCTCGTTGAACGAGGCGGACCAATAGGCAAAGTTCTCGTCCATCGATGACTACCGGAATGTCATCAACAATAGTAACAGGATTACACCAGGCAAGATGGTACACCGAGGTGTTTACATAAGCAGGGATATTACTGCTTATATTATATAGATCACAAGAAGGTTTAAACAAACCAATGGAAAGGAAAAGTGATTATTATGTTTAAACAGAACAATGGAAAGGAAAATGTGTTTAAACACATCTTTCAAGGGTAAATCCTTCCCAAGGACAAGCAGAGCAAGATATCCATGACATGATATAATGTAGAAAACCATTTAGGTAAGGGGGAAGGAATCTCATGATATAACCCATACAACGGTTTTAGGATAAGTGATAAATAAAATTTAGCATCGTGCTTCAAATGTTCCTGTTGAAAATCGGAGTACCATTGACATGCTTCGAGATAGCATTGACATGGTCTTCAGGTGAAGACCAGACTTTGGAAACACGAAGGATCCATCAGGAATAACTTGTAGAATAAGTCTTACAATTTCCTCATGGACGAATGGATAACCTTGCTGAAAAGGTACCTATAAAGATAGGTCCTCCAGCCGGGGGGGGGGGGTGCTAGGCATGACATCATGTTACCGGGTCATCAAAGGATCAACTTCATGACTCTTGGAAAATTGTCCCAACCATCATATCTGACCGAGATTCAGATCCGATTGGTGTCAGGATACCTCAGACTTAGGATACCTGAGAAGAAAAGGTGCAACGCAAATTGACGGGATGACACTGAAAGATTCTCGGGAAATGAACTATGAAGTGACTTCCGTTAACAAGAGTTCATCATTAACCCAAGGAGAGGACAAGGAGGTGTCTGGTGAACTCAACGGCAATTCACCGAGATTCCCAAAAGATGGATTTCCACCATTAAGTGAACAAGGGGATAACATTTGTCAGATCAAATGATATAGGGAAGTATGCTCGAGGAAAACATACACAACTAAACATTGGTTGAAAGGTGCGCCCGAAATATGGGTTGGGTTGCATGACCAATGTCAGAATGGTGATTCAATTAGCGAAGGACTTAGAATGAACTATCGCCCATTCACTTCAAAGCAATAGGGTTGCTAGAAGTTTTGAATTCACACGTCATATCTCCATTGTCGGTATTCCGGTTGAAAACAATACGGGGACCAAGGAATGAACGAAGATGGCAAGAAGTATTATGATATCGAGAATTATTAAGAGGTGGTGAAATTCTCACCACATTCTTGACAAAAAGAGATGGTAATACTTCCGAGGTAAGGAAGATCAATTGTTGGACAGCAAGGAACTCAAGGTATAACACCAAACATGAACAAGATTGTGTTGGTGGGAAGGCAATAAAGTGGTCGATGATAATACAATTCATCGAGGCAGGGATGGTATTTCTCATCATGAACCCAATTGATATCCTGGATGAGCTCAGAATGTTGATGATCACGACACCTTTGTCGCGAGAGTTCATGAAGATGTAATCGATCGGTGACGACATCAAGTCAAGTAATGATGAAGTGAAAGGTTATTGGAACCAAAGGTACGACACAAACTCGAAACCAAGCTTGATGTTCAAGGCGAAATGATATGACAAGGAAGATCGACGTAAGTCTAGCTCATCGTCGAAAGTTGTGCTCCGAAAGAAGGACCAGGTAGCACAGTTAAAATTTTGCATGATAATGATATAGCTGATAAGGCTAGGATGACTTGAAGGATTATTAAACTCATAAGCAACAAGAATTACTTAGAGTTATTGAATCGGAGTATGGAATCGATTCACTTATCGGTGTTCTTTGAGTGTTTAAAAACTCAGAGCCCGTGAAAAAATGGAATCAGTGGGAATGTAGCACTAGATGAAGAACTCATAAGAAGTTACGCGGTTCCATGATAATCTCGAGATACCAGGGGATAATACTCGACGACAGTCCAAAGTAGAGCTTGGACTGGGGTATTGCTCTAAAGAAGATAAGTGCTTAAACATGCACGAGAATTGGTATTTAAAGGAGATCATGGTCGAAAACACGATTGCAAAAGGCCAGATCCCAGATATAAGATGTACTTATACCAAGGGAATAATTAATTTTAAAAGAAGCTTCGATGAGAAGATCTACATCGTGTCTATGGGCATGAACACAAAGTTCAAGGTCGACTCCCACTTCTTCAATGTATAACCTTCCATTCACTTCTCACATTCGATGAAGTTGCAGTGTTGAAATTTTATCTGGTGAAGCACCAGAAGAGTATGACTCGTGAAAACTTTCGGGTTCACACGGTTTAGAGAAGGCATATGTTCAACCCACAGGGGCTTCTTAGAAACGTATACCACAAGTTAAAGAGTAAATAACACAAGCTCGAAAGTAGAGCAAGGTTGAGAAAGTAGATGATACAATTACCAAGGGCATTATGTATCCAAGGGAAGGCTCACAAGGTTATTGAATATGAAGGATGCTGACGGATAAAATCCAACAATGGGCCTGATGGTCCACAAGGGATCTGACGTGAGCATCGGTTCTCAACTAGAGGAAGCAAATTATAGAAACAACTGACTAACTCAATTGTCAAATGCAAAGGAATTATGATTTCCAAATCAAGGGATCAGAAGCAATGCTCTGATTAGGGGTGGATAAGTTGAATAGCCTTAGGGTGCAATCAAAGACAATTGGATTGGTCGAGAACCAATTCCAGTTAAAAGGATGGCAGCTCAGCCGGAAAATTAATTTATAAGGATCAATGATGATTGCGTGTATTCGCAAACATATTGAGTCAACGGACTCAAAATGATAATGACAAGGAATGTCATTAAGACTACGAGACTTATGGGATTAACCATAATGCAAGCAAGCAAGAATTTCAAGAGCCAAAGGCTCTAGAGGATTTTCGGAAGATCGAATATTATTTGAAGACTTTTGCGAAACACATGAACAACTGGGGATAAGCGGATACTCGACAAGTGCGAGAATTATCCATAGGGGTATTCAGGTGACAAGGAATTGCAAGACAGTAGGCACAAGATATTCTCGGATCAATAGAGAGAATTTCGGGGTATCTTGTAATAACAAGATCAACTGGGAATAAAAGTAAGAACGTCAAGTGTATGTATTTATCCATAGGGATATTTCGATGGTAGGGAATTGCAAAAGCAACGGACACAAAGTCTCAAAAGAGTTTCGGCGAGTAACTTCGAAATCTTCTGGTGTAGTCGGCGATCACCTGGACTGAAGGGGCTCTCCGGGAGAAAGTATTTTCGAGAACCTAAAGTCAGATTTTAGTAGAAATCGTTTAACCCGAGTAGAAGAGAGTTCAGAGTCTCAGAGTAAAGATCGAGGAGTAAAAGATCCTAATACCACCCAATGGCGACGTGGGCCCGTAAGGCACACAGCCATGTTAGTAAAAGTTTTGCAATGACTAGACTCGACTTCGGCCAAGGAGTGTGGAAGGGGATTCCTACAGGCAGTCGGCTCTGATACCAACTTGTGACGCCCCCGATTCAATCGTACACTAATCATGCACGCAAATGTGTACGATCAAGATCAGGGACTCACGGGAAGATATCACAACACAACTCTACAAATAAAATAAGTCATACAAGCATCATAATACAAGCCAGGGGCCGCGAGGGCTCGAATACAAGTGCTCGATCATAGACGAGTCAGCGGAAGCAACAATATCTGAGTACAGACATAAGTTAAACAAGTTGCCATAAGATGGCTAGCACAAACTGGGATACAGATCGAAAGAGGCGCAGGCCTCCTGCCTGGGATCCTCCTAAACTACTCCAGGTCGTCGTCAGCGGGCTGCAAGTAGTAGTAGGCACCTCCGATGTAGTAGGCGTCTGGCTCCAGGGCTCCAGCATCTGGTTGCAACAACCAGGTAGAAGGGAAAGGGGAAAAGAGGGAGAAAAGCAACCGTGAGTACTCATCCAAAGTACTCGCAAGCAAGGAGCTACACTACATATGCATGGGTATATGTGTAAGGAGGCCATATCAGTGGACTGAACTGCAGAATGCCGAAATAAGAGGGGGATAGCTAATCCTGTCGAAGACTACGCTTCTGGCAGCCTCCGTCTTGCAGCATGTAGGAGAGAGTAGATTGAAGTCCTCCAAATAGCATCTCCAAGTAGCATCTCCAGTAGCATCGCATAGCATAATCCTACCCGGCAATCCTCTCCTCGTCGCCCTGCGGAAAAGCGATCACCGGGTTGTCTGTGGAACTTGGAAGGGTGTGTTTTATTAAGTATCCGGTTCTAGTTGTCATAAGGTCAAGGTACAACTCCAAGTCGTCCTGTTACCGAAGATCACGGCTATTCGAATAGATTAACTT
>NW_025236513.1:0-5245 GCF_018294505.1 Triticum aestivum | reverse complement strand
CCCCCCCCCCTGCAGCGTTCTCAGTGCCTAAAATCCTCAAATATTCCATAAAAAATCATACTAAATCTCCACGGCATTTTGAGCACTTTTATTTTTGGGATATTTTTTATTTGACAGAAAATTCAGAAAACAGATAGATAATACTATTTTTGCTTTATTTATTCTAAATAACAGAAAGTAAAAAGAGGGTACAGAAGGTTGTGCCTTCTAGTTTCATCCATCTCATGATCATCAAAATGAATCCACTAACAAGGTTGATCAAGTCTTGTTATCAAACTCATCCCGAATAACATGGAACCAGAGAAATTTTGAATAACACTAGGTTACCTCAACGGGGATATGAACATCCCCAACAATAAGAATATCATAACTTTTCTTCACAGTAGGAAGAGGAAATTCAAAACCTCCAATAATGGTAGTTGGAACTTTTCCAATAGAATTGATGCTATGAACTTGAGGTTGTTTCCTCGGAAAGTGTACCGTATGCTCATTACCGTTAACATGAAAAGTGACATTGCCTTTGTTGCAATCAATAACAGCCCCTGCAGTATTCAAAAAGGGTCTACCAAGGATAATCGACATACTATCGTCCTCTCGAATATCAATAATAACAAAGTCCATTAGGATAGTGACATTTGCAACCACAACAGGCACATCCTCACAAATACCGACGGGTATAGCAGTTGATTTATCGGCCATTTGCAATGATATTTCAGAAGGTGTCAACTTATTCAATTCAAGTCTACGATATAAATAAAGAGGCATAACACTAACATCGGCTGCATGATCACATAAAGCAGTTCTAAAATAGTTTCTTTTAATGGAGCATGGCATAGTTGGTACCCCTGGGTCTCCAAGTTTCTTGGGTATTCCACCTTTAAAAGTATAATTAGCAAGCATGTTGGAAATTTCAGCTTCCGATATCTTTCTTTTATTTGTAATGATATCCTTCATGTATTTAGCATAAGGATTTAATTGAAGCATATCAGTTAAGCGCATACGTAAGAAGATAGGTCTAATCATTTCAGCAAAGCACTCAAAATCCTCATCATCCTTTGTCTTCGATGGTTTAGGAGGAAATGGCATGGGTTTCTGAACCCATGGTTCTCTTTCTCTACCGTGCTTCCTAGCAACAAAGTCTCTCTTATCATAATGTTGATTCTTTGATTGTGGGTTATCAAGATCAACAGCAAGTTCAACCTCTACATCATTATTATTGCTAGGTTGAGCATCAACATGAACATTATAATTAACATTATCACTAGATTCATGTTCATCACCTGATTGTGTTTCAGCATCATCAATAGAAATATTATTGGGATTCTCAGGTGTGTCTATAACAGGTTCACTGGAAGCACGCAAAGTCCTATCATTTTTCTTTTTCTTCTTTTTAGAAGAACTGGGTGCATCTAAATTATTTCTCTGAGAATCTTGCTCGATTCTCTTAGGGTGGCCTTCAGGATACAAAGGTTCCTGAGTCATTCTACTAGTTCTAGTATCCACTCTAACAGCAATATCATGTTTATTACTTAATTCATCGAGCAAATCATTTTGAGCTTTAAGTATTTGCTCAGCTTGAGTGGTAACCATAAAAGCATATTTGCTAATGAGTTTAAGTTCACCTTTAACTCTAGCCATATAATCACTCAAGCGTCCTATCTCGAAAGCATTATTCTTTAATTCTGTACCAACATAAGCATTAAAACTTTCTTGTCTAGCCATAAAGTCATCAAATTCATCTAAGCACTGGCTATGAAATTTAGTAGAAGGGATTTCAACCTTATCATATCTATAGACAACATTTACCTTTATTACCTGTGTCGTGTTATCAAGAAAATGTGTTTCTTCAATAGGCAGTAAATTAAGAACATGTATTTCTTCAATAGGAGGTAAATTCTTAACATCTTCAGCTTTAATACCTATTTCTTTCATTGATTTCTTTGCCTCTTGCATATCTTCATGACTGAGAAATAGAACACCCCTCTTCTTCAGAGTTGGTTTAGGAATAGGCTTAGGAGTTGGCTCAATTGGCTCAGGAATTGGCTCGGGAATTGGCTCAGTTATTTCCTCAGGAATTGGCTCAGGAAGAGTCCAATTATTTTCATTAGTCAACATATTATTCAATAGCAATTCAGCTTGGTCGACCGTTCTTTCCCTGAAAATACAACAAGCACAACTATCCAAGTAGTCCTTGGAAGCATCCGTTAGTCCATTATAAAAGATATCATGTATTTCATTTTTCTTAAGAGGATGATCAGGCAAAGCATTAAGTAATCGGAGAAGCCTCCCCCAAGCTTGCGGGAGACTCTCTTCTTCGATTTGCACAAAATTATATATTTCCCACAAGGCAGCTTGTTTCTTATGAGCAGGGAAATATTTAGCAGAGAAGTAATAAATCATATCCTGGGGACTACACACACAACTAGGATCAAGAGAATTAAACCAAGTTTTAGCATTACCCTTTAATAAGAACAGAAATATCTTAAGGATATAATAATAGCGGGATTTCTCATCATTAGTAAACAGGGTGGCTATATCTTTTAACTTGGTAAGATGTGCCACAACAGTTTCAGATTCATAACCATAGAAAGGATTAGATTCAACTAATGTGATAATCTCAGGATCAACAGAGAATTCATAATACTTATCAGTAACACAGATAGGTGAAGTAGCAAAAGCGGGGTCATGTTTCATTCTAGCATTAAGAGATTGCTGCTTCCATTTAGCTAATAACTTCTTAAGATCATATCTATCATTGCAAGCAAAAATAGCTCTAGCAGCTTCTTCATCCATAACATAACCCTCGGAAACAACAGGCAATTCATAATCAGGAGGAGAACCTTCATCATCACTATCATCAATAATTTCATCTTCAACAATTTTGTTCTCTCTAACCCTAGCAAGTTGTTCATCAAGAAATTCACCCAATGGCAAAGTAGTATCACGCACAGAAGTAGCTTCATCATAAGTACCATGCATAGCAGAAGTGGCATCATCAATAACATGCGACATATCAGAATTCATAGCAGTAGCAGGCTTAGGTGTCGCAAGCTTACTCAAAACAGAAAGAGAATCTAGTGCAGAGCTAGATGGCAGTTCCTTACCTCCCCTCGTAGTTGAGGGAAAAATCTTAGTTCTTTCGTCTTTCAAGTTCCTCATAGTGATCAGCAGATATAAATCCCAAGTGACTCAAAGAATAAAGCTATGCTCCACGGCAACGGCGCCAGAAATTAGTCTTGATAACCCACAAGTATAGGGGATCGCAACAACTTTCGAGGGTAGAGTATTCAACCCAAATTTATTGATTCGACACAAGGGGAGCCAAAGAATATTCTCAAGTATTAGCAGTTGAGTTGTCAATTCAACCACACCTGGATAACTTAGTATCTGCAGCAAAATATTTAGTAGCAAAGTTAATGGTAACAATGGTAAAAGTAACGATAGCAGTTTTGTAGTGACTGTAACAGTAGCAACAGAAAAGTAAATAAGCGAAGCACAATATGTGAAAAGCTTGTAGGCATTGGATCAGTGATGGATAATTATGTTGGATGCGATTCCTCATGTAATAGCTATAACATAGGGTGACACGGAACTAGATCCAGTTCGTCAATGTAATGTAGGCATGTATTCCGAATATGGTCATACGTGCTTATGGAAAAGAACTTGCATGACATCTTTTGTCCTACCCTCCCGTGGCAGTGGGGTCCTAGTGGAAACTAAGGTATATTAAGGCCTCCTTCTAATAGAGTACCGGAACGAAGCATTAGCACATAGTGAATACATGAACTCCTCAAACTACGGTCATCACCGAGAAGTATCGCAATTATTGTCACTTCGGAGTTGTCGGATCATAACACGTAATATGTGACTATAGATTTGCAATATAGGATCAAGAACTCACATATATTCATGAAAACATAATAGGTTCAGATCTGAAATCATGGCACTCGGGCCCAAGTGACAAGCATTAAGCATAGCAAAGTCATAGCAACATCAATCTCAGAACATAGTGGATACTAGGGATCAAACCCTAATAAAACTAACTTGATTACATGGTAAATATCATCCAACCCATCACTGTCCAGCAAGCCTACGATGGAATTACTCACGCACGGCAGTGAGCATCATGAAATTGGTGATGGAGGATGGTTGATGATGACGACAGCGACGAATCCCCCTCTCCGGTGCCCCGAACGGACTCCAGATCAGCCCTCCCGAGAGAGATTAGGGCTTGGTGGCGGCTCCGTATCGTAAAACGCGATGGAACTTTCTCTCTGATTTTTTTCTCTGCGAAACGGAATATATAGAGTTAGAGTTGAGGTCGGTGGATCATCAGGGGGTCCATGAGACAGGGGGGCGTGCCTAGGGGGAGGGGGCGCACCCCCACCCTCGTGGACAGGGTGTGGGCCCCCTGGCCTTGATTCTTTCGCCAGTATTTTTTATATTTTCCAAAAGTTATCTCCATGGATTTTCAGGTCATTCCAAGAACTTTTGTTTTCTGCACAATAAACAACACCATGGCAGTTCTGCTGAAAATAGCGTCAGTCCGGGTTAGTTTCATTCAAATCATGCAAGTTAGAGTCCAAAACCAGGGCAAAAGTCTTTGAAAAAGTAGATACATTGGAGACGTATTAAGGATTTCCGCGCTCAAATACCACGCCTCCCCGAGCTTCATGATATCCTTCACGGTGACAGAGGAAGCCGTCCACCGGCCTTGAAAGCTGGATCCAGACATGGCCTGATGTTTGAGGTGACTGGTTAAGCCTTGGGTGTTGGAACTCGAGGTGGGAGGAGGAGGGTAGTAGCATAGAGGGGAAAGGCGGGTCTCTACCTCCTTATAAAGATGACGAATATCAAACGTCCCCCACGTGGCCTTAAAACATGCCTATTCCCAAGGAATCATACCAATGGGACGGTTGGGTTACCCACGCCCGTGTTGATGAGAATCCTGTAATGAGGGGACACGATCTCCGCTTCGATAAGATGTGCCAATGAAACTGCCTCGCGGAGCGTGGAGCAGTGGGTTGGAAAAATGATTCGAAATAATGGCCAGACGATGATGTAATGTCGTGTTGCAAAAGCTACCAGTGGATTGGACTCGTGAAAACATTATGCTCTCCACGGTGGTATATGGAATTTGTTTTGCAGAGCCAGACACGATTCTTATGTTCAACATCTACTTTGGAGTATTCGGAGAAGGAACGCGCCTTGCAATGCCGAAGACAATTGACGCGTCGGACTCATC
>NW_025236512.1:0-5245 GCF_018294505.1 Triticum aestivum | reverse complement strand
CCCCCCCCCCTGCAGCGTTCTCAGTGCCTAAAATCCTCAAATATTCCATAAAAAATCATACTAAATCTCCACGGCATTTTGAGCACTTTTATTTTTGGGATATTTTTTATTTGACAGAAAATTCAGAAAACAGATAGATAATACTATTTTTGCTTTATTTATTCTAAATAACAGAAAGTAAAAAGAGGGTACAGAAGGTTGTGCCTTCTAGTTTCATCCATCTCATGATCATCAAAATGAATCCACTAACAAGGTTGATCAAGTCTTGTTATCAAACTCATCCCGAATAACATGGAACCAGAGAAATTTTGAATAACACTAGGTTACCTCAACGGGGATATGAACATCCCCAACAATAAGAATATCATAACTTTTCTTCACAGTAGGAAGAGGAAATTCAAAACCTCCAATAATGGTAGTTGGAACTTTTCCAATAGAATTGATGCTATGAACTTGAGGTTGTTTCCTCGGAAAGTGTACCGTATGCTCATTACCGTTAACATGAAAAGTGACATTGCCTTTGTTGCAATCAATAACAGCCCCTGCAGTATTCAAAAAGGGTCTACCAAGGATAATCGACATACTATCGTCCTCTCGAATATCAATAATAACAAAGTCCATTAGGATAGTGACATTTGCAACCACAACAGGCACATCCTCACAAATACCGACGGGTATAGCAGTTGATTTATCGGCCATTTGCAATGATATTTCAGAAGGTGTCAACTTATTCAATTCAAGTCTACGATATAAATAAAGAGGCATAACACTAACATCGGCTGCATGATCACATAAAGCAGTTCTAAAATAGTTTCTTTTAATGGAGCATGGCATAGTTGGTACCCCTGGGTCTCCAAGTTTCTTGGGTATTCCACCTTTAAAAGTATAATTAGCAAGCATGTTGGAAATTTCAGCTTCCGATATCTTTCTTTTATTTGTAATGATATCCTTCATGTATTTAGCATAAGGATTTAATTGAAGCATATCAGTTAAGCGCATACGTAAGAAGATAGGTCTAATCATTTCAGCAAAGCACTCAAAATCCTCATCATCCTTTGTCTTCGATGGTTTAGGAGGAAATGGCATGGGTTTCTGAACCCATGGTTCTCTTTCTCTACCGTGCTTCCTAGCAACAAAGTCTCTCTTATCATAATGTTGATTCTTTGATTGTGGGTTATCAAGATCAACAGCAAGTTCAACCTCTACATCATTATTATTGCTAGGTTGAGCATCAACATGAACATTATAATTAACATTATCACTAGATTCATGTTCATCACCTGATTGTGTTTCAGCATCATCAATAGAAATATTATTGGGATTCTCAGGTGTGTCTATAACAGGTTCACTGGAAGCACGCAAAGTCCTATCATTTTTCTTTTTCTTCTTTTTAGAAGAACTGGGTGCATCTAAATTATTTCTCTGAGAATCTTGCTCGATTCTCTTAGGGTGGCCTTCAGGATACAAAGGTTCCTGAGTCATTCTACTAGTTCTAGTATCCACTCTAACAGCAATATCATGTTTATTACTTAATTCATCGAGCAAATCATTTTGAGCTTTAAGTATTTGCTCAGCTTGAGTGGTAACCATAAAAGCATATTTGCTAATGAGTTTAAGTTCACCTTTAACTCTAGCCATATAATCACTCAAGCGTCCTATCTCGAAAGCATTATTCTTTAATTCTGTACCAACATAAGCATTAAAACTTTCTTGTCTAGCCATAAAGTCATCAAATTCATCTAAGCACTGGCTATGAAATTTAGTAGAAGGGATTTCAACCTTATCATATCTATAGACAACATTTACCTTTATTACCTGTGTCGTGTTATCAAGAAAATGTGTTTCTTCAATAGGCAGTAAATTAAGAACATGTATTTCTTCAATAGGAGGTAAATTCTTAACATCTTCAGCTTTAATACCTATTTCTTTCATTGATTTCTTTGCCTCTTGCATATCTTCATGACTGAGAAATAGAACACCCCTCTTCTTCAGAGTTGGTTTAGGAATAGGCTTAGGAGTTGGCTCAATTGGCTCAGGAATTGGCTCGGGAATTGGCTCAGGAATTTCCTCAGGAATTGGCTCAGGAAGAGTCCAATTATTTTCATTAGTCAACATATTATTCAATAGCAATTCAGCTTGGTCGACCGTTCTTTCCCTGAAAATACAACAAGCACAACTATCCAAGTAGTCCTTGGAAGCATCCGTTAGTCCATTATAAAAGATATCATGTATTTCATTTTTCTTAAGAGGATGATCAGGCAAAGCATTAAGTAATCGGAGAAGCCTCCCCCAAGCTTGCGGGAGACTCTCTTCTTCGATTTGCACAAAATTATATATTTCCCACAAGGCAGCTTGTTTCTTATGAGCAGGGAAATATTTAGCAGAGAAGTAATAAATCATATCCTGGGGACTACACACACAACTAGGATCAAGAGAATTAAACCAAGTTTTAGCATTACCCTTTAATAAGAACAGAAATATCTTAAGGATATAATAATAGCGGGATTTCTCATCATTAGTAAACAGGGTGGCTATATCTTTTAACTTGGTAAGATGTGCCACAACAGTTTCAGATTCATAACCATAGAAAGGATTAGATTCAACTAATGTGATAATCTCAGGATCAACAGAGAATTCATAATACTTATCAGTAACACAGATAGGTGAAGTAGCAAAAGCGGGGTCATGTTTCATTCTAGCATTAAGAGATTGCTGCTTCCATTTAGCTAATAACTTCTTAAGATCATATCTATCATTGCAAGCAAAAATAGCTCTAGCAGCTTCTTCATCCATAACATAACCCTCGGAAACAACAGGCAATTCATAATCAGGAGGAGAACCTTCATCATCACTATCATCAATAATTTCATCTTCAACAATTTTGTTCTCTCTAACCCTAGCAAGTTGTTCATCAAGAAATTCACCCAATGGCAAAGTAGTATCACGCACAGAAGTAGCTTCATCATAAGTACCATGCATAGCAGAAGTGGCATCATCAATAACATGCGACATATCAGAATTCATAGCAGTAGCAGGCTTAGGTGTCGCAAGCTTACTCAAAACAGAAAGAGAATCTAGTGCAGAGCTAGATGGCAGTTCCTTACCTCCCCTCGTAGTTGAGGGAAAAATCTTAGTTCTTTCGTCTTTCAAGTTCCTCATAGTGATCAGCAGATATAAATCCCAAGTGACTCAAAGAATAAAGCTATGCTCCACGGCAACGGCGCCAGAAATTAGTCTTGATAACCCACAAGTATAGGGGATCGCAACAACTTTCGAGGGTAGAGTATTCAACCCAAATTTATTGATTCGACACAAGGGGAGCCAAAGAATATTCTCAAGTATTAGCAGTTGAGTTGTCAATTCAACCACACCTGGATAACTTAGTATCTGCAGCAAAATATTTAGTAGCAAAGTTAATGGTAACAATGGTAAAAGTAACGATAGCAGTTTTGTAGTGACTGTAACAGTAGCAACAGAAAAGTAAATAAGCGAAGCACAATATGTGAAAAGCTTGTAGGCATTGGATCAGTGATGGATAATTATGTTGGATGCGATTCCTCATGTAATAGCTATAACATAGGGTGACACGGAACTAGATCCAGTTCGTCAATGTAATGTAGGCATGTATTCCGAATATGGTCATACGTGCTTATGGAAAAGAACTTGCATGACATCTTTTGTCCTACCCTCCCGTGGCAGTGGGGTCCTAGTGGAAACTAAGGTATATTAAGGCCTCCTTCTAATAGAGTACCGGAACGAAGCATTAGCACATAGTGAATACATGAACTCCTCAAACTACGGTCATCACCGAGAAGTATCGCAATTATTGTCACTTCGGAGTTGTCGGATCATAACACGTAATATGTGACTATAGATTTGCAATATAGGATCAAGAACTCACATATATTCATGAAAACATAATAGGTTCAGATCTGAAATCATGGCACTCGGGCCCAAGTGACAAGCATTAAGCATAGCAAAGTCATAGCAACATCAATCTCAGAACATAGTGGATACTAGGGATCAAACCCTAATAAAACTAACTTGATTACATGGTAAATATCATCCAACCCATCACTGTCCAGCAAGCCTACGATGGAATTACTCACGCACGGCAGTGAGCATCATGAAATTGGTGATGGAGGATGGTTGATGATGACGACAGCGACGAATCCCCCTCTCCGGTGCCCCGAACGGACTCCAGATCAGCCCTCCCGAGAGAGATTAGGGCTTGGTGGCGGCTCCGTATCGTAAAACGCGATGGAACTTTCTCTCTGATTTTTTTCTCTGCGAAACGGAATATATAGAGTTAGAGTTGAGGTCGGTGGATCATCAGGGGGTCCATGAGACAGGGGGGCGTGCCTAGGGGGAGGGGGCGCACCCCCACCCTCGTGGACAGGGTGTGGGCCCCCTGGCCTTGATTCTTTCGCCAGTATTTTTTATATTTTCCAAAAGTTATCTCCATGGATTTTCAGGTCATTCCAAGAACTTTTGTTTTCTGCACAATAAACAACACCATGGCAGTTCTGCTGAAAATAGCGTCAGTCCGGGTTAGTTTCATTCAAATCATGCAAGTTAGAGTCCAAAACCAGGGCAAAAGTCTTTGAAAAAGTAGATACATTGGAGACGTATTAAGGATTTCCGCGCTCAAATACCACGCCTCCCCGAGCTTCATGATATCCTTCACGGTGACAGAGGAAGCCGTCCACCGGCCTTGAAAGCTGGATCCAGACATGGCCTGATGTTTGAGGTGACTGGTTAAGCCTTGGGTGTTGGAACTCGAGGTGGGAGGAGGAGGGTAGTAGCATAGAGGGGAAAGGCGGGTCTCTACCTCCTTATAAAGATGACGAATATCAAACGTCCCCCACGTGGCCTTAAAACATGCCTATTCCCAAGGAATCATACCAATGGGACGGTTGGGTTACCCACGCCCGTGTTGATGAGAATCCTGTAATGAGGGGACACGATCTCCGCTTCGATAAGATGTGCCAATGAAACTGCCTCGCGGAGCGTGGAGCAGTGGGTTGGAAAAATGATTCGAAATAATGGCCAGACGATGATGTAATGTCGTGTTGCAAAAGCTACCAGTGGATTGGACTCGTGAAAACATTATGCTCTCCACGGTGGTATATGGAATTTGTTTTGCAGAGCCAGACACGATTCTTATGTTCAACATCTACTTTGGAGTATTCGGAGAAGGAACGCGCCTTGCAATGCCGAAGACAATTGACGCGTCGGACTCATC
>NW_025236511.1:0-5248 GCF_018294505.1 Triticum aestivum | reverse complement strand
TGTCAATTCCATCCAATTTCAAATTAGAAAATAAAGAGTAAGTTCAAAATATCAATAGCATAATCTGGCATTGTTCATAATGCAGGGAGCTTCACCACACTACTGGATTACCATGTCAACATAACAAGCATAGATGAAGGGCAAAGACAATCATTGTATCTATTTTGGTTAATGTGCATGGCATGTTGTTCATATAATCAGCCACATCAGTAAGATAAAACAGGAGATGACAAGGTGCAAACGTGGGCTGCTTCACCACACACTGGATTATAGATCCTCAAAAACAAGCATACATAGAGGGAGTATTGTGTAATGTGCATGGTATGAATAAGTAATTTGGTTTTACAAGTAAAACTTGGAACATACGGTTCTTGCGAACATGCATTTTGATAGAAACAACAAACTAAATAGCAGTGATAGGGAGTATGAGTAAATTAAACAGCAGTTGAGGATAAAGGCTTTATAATGCCCTTCTCCATGTCAAGGGAAGGATAACTCAAGAATTTCAGCACAGAATCTTCTTCATGAGCATTGCCTGTACTCTACATTTTGTAAAGAGTAATTATAGATATGATAATACTAGAAGGGATAGAGGATAATGAAGATAAGATGTAGATTCATGCTACATAATCAACTGCCAATCCCTAGAAGTACAAGCGTTATAGGACAAAATGTACTGACAAGACCAATGGGCTACACTTCTGCACCGGCATTGTCTGTGTATTCAACTTTTTGGTAAGATTAAATATAGATCTGATATCGTTTAGTAAATGGTGGGCAAGGGAGATAAGATGCATAATGCTACACAATGAACCAATCCCTCTTCCCATAATACAAGACTGTTTTGAACACATGTGTACTGTACAAAATGTTATTATATTATGGGACGGAGGGAGTAGCTGTTAATGTAAGTACAATGATAGATGACGTTCAGTCCTGACAAGAGGACTGCAGAGCTAAATCTCTTCAAAAGCATTGGGTTGATTCTAAATTTATGTAAGAGTCCATATGGATCTTATAATGTCCACCAAATGGACGATAACGAGGCTAACATGTGTTGTGATGCTACATAATCAAACAGCTATGAAAGTAAGTATGGTCATACAGGGCAAGAGGTACTCACAAGAGCAATGTAGTGTGCAGTATAGTTGCGAGATTCTGTGGTCCCTTGAGAATGAATGTTCTTCTGCTAACAGTTTTCGTACAAGTGAGACGTTAAGGAAAATGCTGAAATGTAGTTCAAATTGTGGTGTGATATCATAAACAGTACCTTACGCTGCAGACATGACCAATGTGTAACAAGATTATTCCAGTCACTGTTTGATAAATGTAGCACTGGAGACTTTGCAAAAATTTCGTTTAGAGGCTTGCCATCGAAGTGCGCTTGCCTTAGGTAGGAATGATACTTCATCAATGAGTGCTTGAAAAGCGCAACCAACCCATGCTCGTCTTGACAATCAAGTTTGGTCCTCGCTTATTTAAAAGAATGAAATTTTGTGTCTTCTGTCAGCAGAAACATATGCAGTAATTACCATGAATAACATTAGTACATTACTTACGTGTAAGTTGTGGAGGAAGACTGGAAATTGTTCTGTGTCTGCGGTATAATCTTTCGATGAAGGAAAGATGCGTACAAAGTTCCTGACAACAATATAAGCTTCGTCTTCTAAACCGGGAAGAAATGGAACAGGGGTCCTATTTGCTGCAATTGGGGCTCTCTCTGGTTCGAAAAGTATTTGGCAACTGGATTTGGTGTACTCTTTGCTGGAATGGGGGTTTTGTGTCATAGAGCTAGTGTTATGTCAACTAGCATCATCATATTGTTTGCTGCAGTTGGGCTCTGGTGAGTTGGGGCATCAGAAATGACCAGTGTAGTAGGGCTAGAGTCTGCTAGAGTTGGGGTGTTTTGCGGGTCAGGTGATATTGCAACTACACCTAATGGGCTATTCAATTTATCAGGTGTCACTACCTTTTCCAAATACTTTGCTTGTGCTCCTCCGCGATCAGCAATCACCCTCTTCCTTTTGAATGTTTGATACACAAGAACACCATTTGAATGGATAAATATGGTATGATGACAGATGGAATATGTACTGAAAATGGATAGGCAGGGCGTATTCACATACACGATGTGTAAACTAAGCTAATGGCAGTGCAACAAAGTAGAAGCAATGCAAAGCATCAGTTGCAAGATATGTGCGACCAATATAACCGTGGAAATTTGAGCAAGCACCTTGATGGGTGAATAAGATAGGGCATCTGCCTCTGACTCCTCCACTAGGGAGCTACATTGACTTAGGTCTCCCTCTAGCTTAGAATCACTGTTAGGATCATATTCTGAGCATGAATCTGTAGGTGGAGAGCGTTTGCATTGCATTGCATCCAGACTTGAGTTCAGTCTCTTAGTGCCAAGTTTGACAGCCATGGCATTGTTCTGCTTTATTCTTTTCATGCGCGCAAGCTCATAATCATTATGATGATGTTCAGATTCTGAGATTCATGAAAACATAAAAAGTAGCCAGATTATCTATGGAATGCATTGCAGATTCAACTCGAAGAGTGTCTCCCTATAAACCCCTGCATATGCAAAGTTCACCCCCAACCGTGCTGACCAGACCACACACAGAAATACAAACCCCTTACAGGCAGACACACATTTCAAAACTAAAGTAGGGACATTAGAATCATATCAAATTCGTATTTGAACAAATAAACCAAGGAATTATGAGTGGCATAATGTTTAGCTTCAAGGGTGGAGTGTTGGTAGTGCGACACAAAGCAAGTAGGCAGATTGTATTCCGTGTAAAAGATCGTAGCCTATGTAAAAGCAGGAAATGACACTTTCTTTCTATACAATGCAGTGTTCGTTGCCCACACATGATGGAAGAGATCACACAAAGAAATACTATTCACTCATGTCTACGGTTCCAGTATTTTGAAACAAGGTGGTCCACCCTAAAAGAATATTGACAACAAATATGAGAAGGCAAGCATAGATGTAGTGAATCAGTCTTTTACTTGTGAGCTCACTAGGACTAGTATGCAGAATTGTAACTGCAGTAAGAGACCGTCCAAAATCTGAATCAAGAAGTTTGTCTAGCACTTACTGTTTGCAACTAATCGACGTGAATAATTGGATATCATATCGAATGAGTAAGAAAGATAAGTAAAATTGTCAACAAACCTGGCCTGTAGTAGTAATCTGGGTCAATGTCACTACGACCAACAATCCAAAATGACTAGTGTCTGTTCCTAGGGCCGGAATTTTGAAACCATGTGAACTTTACAGGTACTAAAGATTACTGAAATACATCTGAACCATTAAGTGTACGTAGCACTCAGCACAAAACAAACCCTAATGACAGACATGCCTAATGAGTAATGAATCAATTATAAAATGGGTGATGAGGAGTGGCTGCTGAAGTGCTGAGTGTTGAGGACGTATCTTAGGATAAATCGGGTTGGCTTAGTGGGTGCTGCACACCTGAGCCCTGAACGCACTGGGAAGGTAGGCACGGCGGCGCGCCCGGGCAGTGGTGACGCTGTAGGGCGAGCGGCTCCTGACCTCCTGCTAGTCCGGCATCTCCTCCTAGAGTCATGCCGTCTGGGGACAGCAAGTCGCAGGCGAGGCAGGCGGCTGGGGGCGAGTAGATATCAGAAGCGTGCAGCAGAACAGAAGGGAATCGGGGCCTGGGATGACCCAAAATCCCAGGGTGGGCCGGCCCACCGTGGGCACCCTGTAGAGATACACACCTGAGCGGTGAACATGCATTTTCAAAGCTAAATTAGGAACATTTAGCTGACCAATTAAACGACTCTATTTTAATAATACCATATTCATATTTGAACAACTAAGCTCGTTCAGCTTGATAGGTGGAGCAGTGCTATTATGACACGAAGCACGTATTCTGGTCGTATAGTGATGATAAAAGGGGGAAACCGTAAGCATTTTTTTGCGCAAAAGAGGGTTTCCCCTCCAATTTCTATTAAAGAAACCACCACGGAACCAACATGATCAAATAAACCCTAAGCATGATCAATTAAACCGTATTATGACCGTGCCATGGAAGATTTAAAGCTACAAACCGGAGAAATGATATTTAGCATCCATTGTTTGCTTCGAACTAAGAACTAAATTCTAAGAGCTGAAAAGAAAGTAGAGTAACCAAGTTACGATCTATTTTCTGGTTGAGATCAAAAAGTTGAGGAGATATGAAGTACCACCTCTCTTGCGGCGCCGTGTAGGCATCGGGGGTGCGATGGAAGCAGATCTGCGACGGTAGATGGGTATCGGGGGATAAGTCCCATTGCGGTGGAAGAGAAGGTCGTGTGAGCGGCCCCGGCAAAGAGGATGACGGCGCCGATGAAGCGAGACGACGCGATGCAAGGCTCTTGGTCCGTTGCCGTGGATGAGAAATGTCCATCTCTAGTAGTGGACGACGCGGTCTTGGTAGGCGCTCCGGCATGGTGGAGGACGGTGGCGATGGATAGGGTGGAGGACGGCAGCGATGGATGGGGTGGCGGACGGAGGAGGCTGGTGTGGGGATGGTGTTCTAGCGCGGACGGTGTATGAATGGGAAAATGGAGGGAGAGGTACGGGGAACCATGTTTTTTGGGACGCGCCTGTCTGAAATATGGGAAAGTTACGAACTTAGCCCCCATTTAAAATTTGGACATCTTGTCGGTTGGGGATAGGACGATAATCTCGCATCTCGCCAATATTTGCCCAGAGCAATTTCGGGCGAGGAGAGGGTGTTTTGGCGCCCATGGTTGGCGCCCACGGTGTATGAACGGGGCTGACAGGTAGGGCGGTTGTGTCATGTCTGAGTGAGGTACAAACCTGCCCCTATTGAAAATATTTGCCTACATCAATTTCGGCCGAGTCGAGTTTGTTTTGCCGCCCACCGTGTATGAATGGGGAAATGGAGGGAGAAACAGAGGTCTTTCGAACGAGCTTGAATGAAATGTGTTTTGCCGCCCATGTTTGGCGCCCACCGTGTCGGAATGGGCTTAGAGGCGGTCGTGTCACGTCTAATTGAAGTTACTAACCTACCCCTATTGAAAGCAATGGATACCGGGCCGACGGATTGTCTGTGTAATGGGTAGACAGTAATTTCCATCTCCTAAACACTTGGCTGCGGACAGCCGATGTGGGAGTGGACATATTGCCGCTTCTTTCGAATTTTGGGACAATAAGCATCCACGTTCACCCTGGCAACTAAATTCGAATCCATTTTGTATTCCTATA
>NW_025236510.1:4125-5249 GCF_018294505.1 Triticum aestivum | reverse complement strand
GATCTACAGCCTAGTACAAATAATTTTACACTAGAGTTGAATTAGATCTACAGCCTAGTGAAAATAATTTTACACTAGAGTTGAATTAGATCTACAGCCTAGTAAAAATAATTTCACACTAGAGTTGAACTAGTTCTATAGACTACTACAAATATTTTTACACTAGAGTTGAACTAGCGCTATAGTATAGTGCAAACAATTTTTCACTAGAGTTGAACTAGCTCCATAGCCTAGTACAAATAATTTTACACTAGAGTTGAACTAGCTCTATAGCCTAGTACAAATAATTTTACACTATAGTTGAACTAGCTCTATAAGCTAGTTCAAATAATTTTACACTAGAGTTGAACTAGCTCTATAGGCTAGTTCAAATAATTTTACACTAGAGTTGAACTAGCTCTATAGGCTAGTTCAAATAATTTTACACTAGAGTTGAAGTAGCTCTATAGCCTAGTACAAATAATTTTACACTATAGTTGAACTAGCTCTATAGGCTAGTTCAAACAATTTTACACTAGAGTTGAACTAGCTCTATGGCCTAGAACAAATAATTTCACACTAGAGTTGAACTAGCCCTATAAGCTTGTACAAATAATTTTGCACTAGAGTTGAACTATCTCTATAAGCTAGTTCAAATATTTACACTAGATTTGAACTCACTCTTTAAGCCAGTTCAAATAATTTTACACTAGAGTTGAAGTAGCTCTATAAGCTTGTACAATTAACTTAACACTAGAGTTGAACTAGCTCTATAGCCTAGTACAAATTTTTTTACACTAGAGTTGAACTAGTTCTATAAGCTAGTTAAATTATTTTACAGTAGAGTTGAAGTAGCTCTATACCCTAGTACAAATAATTTTACACTAGGGTTGAACTAGCTATATAGCGTAGTACAAATAATTTTACACTAGAGTTGAATTAGATCTACAGCCTAGTACAAATAATTTTACACTAGAGTTGAATTAGATCTACAGCCTAGTGAAAATAATTTTACACTAGAGTTGAATTAGATCTACAGCCTAGTAAAAATAATTTTACACTAGAGTTGAACTAGTTCTATAGACTACTACAAATATTTTTACACTAGAGTTGAACTAGCGCTATAGTATAGTGCAAACAATTTT
>NW_025236510.1:0-1671 GCF_018294505.1 Triticum aestivum | reverse complement strand
GGGTTGAACTAGCTCTATAGCGCAGTACAAATAATTTTACACTAGAGTTGAATTAGATCTACAGCCTAGTACAAATAATTTTACACTAGAGTTGAATTAGATCTACAGCCTAGTGAAAATAATTTTACACTAGAGTTGAATTAGATCTACAGCCTAGTAAAAATAATTTTACACTAGAGTTGAACTAGTTCTATGGACTACTACAAATATTTTTACACTAGAGTTGAACTAGCTCTATAGGCTAGTTCAAATAATTTTACACTAGAGTTGAACTAGCTCTATAGCCTAGAACAAATAATTTCACACTAGAGTTGAACTAGCTCTATAAGCTTGTACAAATAATTTTGCACTAGAGTTGAACTATCTCTATAAGCTAGTTCAAATATTTACACTAGATTTGAACTCACTCTTTAAGCCAGTTCAAATAATTTTACACTAGAGTTGAAGTAGCTCTATAAGCTTGTACAATTAACTTTACACTAGAGTTGAACTAGCTCTATAGCCTAGTACAAATTTTTTTACACTAGAGTTGAACTAGTTCTATAAGCTAGTTAAATTATTTTACAGTAGAGATGAAGTAGCACTATACCCTAGTACAAATAATTTTACACTAGGGTTGAACTAGCTATATAGCGTAGTACAAATAATTTTACAATAGAGTTGAATTAGATCTACAGCCTAGTACAAATAATTTTACACTAGAGTTGAATTAGATCTACAGCCTAGTGAAAATAATTTTACACTAGAGTTGAATTAGATCTACTGCCTAGTAAAAATAATTTTACACTAGAGTTGAACTAGTTCTATAGACTACTACAAATATTTTTACACTAGAGTTGAACTAGCGCTATAGTATAGTGCAAACAATTTTTCACTAGAGTTGAACTAGCTCTATAGCCTAGTACAAATAATTTTACACTAGAGTTGAACTAGCTCTATAGCCTAGTACAAATAATTTTACACTATAGTTGAACTAGCTCTATAAGCTAGTTCAAATAATTTTACACTAGAGTTGAAGTAGCTCTATAGCCTAGAACAAATAATTTAACACTATAGTTGAACTAGCTCTATAGGCTAGTTCAAATAATTTTACACTAGAGTTGAACTAGCTCTATAGCCTAGAACAAATAATTTCACACTAGAGTTGAACTAGCTCTATAAGCTTGTACAAATAATTTTGCAATAGAGTTGAACTATCTCTATAAGCTAGTTCAAATATTTACACTAGATTTGAACTCACTCTTTAAGCCAGTTCAAATAATTTTACACTAGAGTTGAAGTAGCTCTATAAGCTTGTACAATTAACTTTACACTAGAGTTGAACTAGCTCTATAGCCTAGTACAAATTTTTTTACACTAGAGTTGAACTAGTTCTATAAGCTAGTTAAATTATTTTACAGTAGAGTTGAAGTAGCTCTATACCCTAGTACAAATAATTTTACACTAGGGTTGAACTAGCTATATAGCGTAGTACAAATAATTTTACACTAGAGTTGAATTAGATCTACAGCCTAGTACAAATAATTTTACACTAGAGTTGAATTAGATCTACAGCCTAGTGAAAATAATTTTACACTAGAGTTGAATTAGATCAACAGCCTAGTAAAAATAATTTTACACTAGAGTTGAACTAGTTCTATAGACTACTACAAATATTTTTATACTAGAGTT
>NW_025236509.1:0-5249 GCF_018294505.1 Triticum aestivum | reverse complement strand
AGACTCCAAGTTTCAACGAGAAGGTGTCAATCGCTAACGGCACCGTGGATTAGCAATCGACGTGGACCAGCACACAAAACAAATTCCTTTGTCCCCAACGAGTACAGAGAGGTTGTCAATCCCTTCGGCCTTGTAGTTTACAAAGGGTTAAAACGCAAGTGGTAATGGTGATGGATAGTGCTGCGGAAAGTAAAAGCGGAAAGTAAAAGCAACGGAAAGTAAATAGCAAAGTGACCAATGATGTGAACATGGACCGGGGCGCCATGACGTTCACTAGTGATGTCTCTCCCAAAAGACGATAAAACAGCTATGCGAGGTAAACAAATTACAGTTGGGCAATTGACAGGATTATGTGCGCAAACCACTGCTAACCATATTGCAAGATTGGTTGAGGTTCAGAGCATGGGCAGTACGCCAAGGTAAGTAGACCGAAATCCATCTGCATCTACTACTAATCATCCACCTTGAGATATCTATCCAGAACATCTCGCTGGTATTAAGTTGCGAGCCCCAGCCAAAGTGTAAACTCAAAGCAACAGACAACTGCATTAAAATAACTTTGCGTAAAGTAAACAATCCTTGCGCCCGCGGGCACAAGCACCATTGTTTTCCCCCTTGTGGCAACAGCACATCCCCTAGACTCATGTTTCTGTCACTCAAGCTAGTCATCGAGGGGCATGAACCCACAATCGAGCATGACGTTCCCTCTTGGAGTTACAATCTACTACTCGGCCAAAGCAATAAACGGTAACGGAGAACATGCAAGAATTACTCACGAACTAAAATATAGAAGGGATTAATCAAATATATTACTCAAACACAATCTGAACATAATCTCACAATCCATCGGATCCCAGCAAACTCATCATAGCAACAGCATAAGAATTACATATGTGCCTCGATCATGTAGGGCAGCTCACGAGGACTAATTAGTGAAGCACAAGAACAGGAGGAGAACATCACATAGCTACTGGTCATGGACCCATGGTCCAAGGGAGACTACTCACGCATCATCCGGGAGGCGTCCATGGTGGTGGAGAAGGTCCCGGTGGTGATCCTCCCCTCCGGCAGGGTGCCGGGAAGAGTTCTCCTGGCGCTCCCGATCTTGGAAGCGCGGCGGCGGCGAAACAGAGATGCGATCGTGGAAAAGGGCTCTCGTCCCGAGGGTTTCGAGACGTGCTTTAAATATACGCCAAAGGGTGGCGTCGGAAGGCCTCGGGGGGGCCCAGGCGCCCCCCCAGCGCGGCCTAGGGGGGAGCGCCACCAGAGCGCCTCGGCCCCTGGTGGCCCCCCTCCGACTGGGCTTCGGGGTTCCGGAAGGTTCCGGAACGCTGATTTTTTATATATTTTTTCCGGAATTTTTCTGACAGTTTTCGTAATGGAAAAACCTGAAATACAAAAACAGCAGAAAACAGAAACTGGCACTGGGGTGCACTGAGTTAATAGGTTGGTCCAAATATGATCAAAATTGTATGGAAGTGTATAAATATCATAGCAATATCACCCAAAAGGGGCATGGAGCAAGCAGAAATTATGGATACGTTTTGGACGTATCACTGTCCAGTCTGGAGTGACAACTACAACTTCCATAATCAGGTCGACCACGGCCGGAATCTCCACTTCAGTCGGGTCGCTGGCGCTCTTTGGCTGCAGAGGTTCTTCTGTGAAAGGATCTTCTTGTACCGATGGCGCATGAATGTGCTCTAAACACACATCACTGGGGATGACTTCTCTCTTGGACCCTATTTTCGCCAAATCATCCACAGCTTGGTTTTTCAGTCGGGGTATATGATGGAGCTCTAACCCCTCGAATCTCTTCTCCAACTTTCTCACTGCACTGCAATAACCCGTGATGGCTGGGCTACGGACATCCCACTCCTTCATGACTTGATTAACAACCAGATCTGAGTCGCCGTAGACCATAAGGCGACGGACGCCGAGTGAAATGGCCACACGTAGGAGTTCTTCATCACTTGATTAACAACCAGATCTGAGTCGCCGTAGACCATAAGGCGACGGACGCCGAGTGAAATGGACATCCCATATAGGAGTGCTTCATATTCTGCCTCATTGTTGGAGGAATCAAAGTGAATCCGGAGGACATATTTGAGCTTATCTCCTCGGGGGGAAACCAGTACAACCCCCGCACCGGACCCATTCAGCATCTTGGAGCCATCAAAAAACATAGTCCAGTGCTCCGAGTGAACCGAAGCTGTTGCTCGGTCCACTCGGTGAGGAAATCAGCTATTGCTTGGGACTTGATAGCTTTCTTTGCCTCGAACTTGATATCAAGAGGAAGAAGTTCAATTGCCCATTTTGCCACTCGACCAGTTGCATCTCTGTTATGAAGAATCTCTGATAACGGGGCGTCACTGACAACTGTCATGGAGTGATCCGAGAAATAATGAGCAACCTTCTTCGTGGTCATGTAAATCCCATAAACAAGCTTCTGATAGTGAGGGTATCTTTGCTTTGATGGGGTCAAAACTTCAGAAAGGTAATAAACTGGGCGCTGAACTTTGAAGGCTTTTCCTTCCTCTTCCCGCTCGACCGTAAGAATGGTACTAACGACTTGTCCAGTGGCTGCAATGTAAAGCAACAATGGCTCTTTGCTGACAGGGGCAGCAAGCACCGGCTGGGTGGAGAGCAGAGCTTTTAGCTCTGCAAACGCTGCATCAGCTTTTGGAGTCCACTCGAACTTGTCTGACTTCTTCATCAGTCGGTAAAGTGGCAGTGCCTTTTCACCGAGCCTGGAAATGAATCGACTTAAAGCGGCCAAGCATCCAGTAAGTTTCTGGACGTCGTGCACACGCACAGGGCGTTTCATTCGGAGTATGGTGCCAACTTTTTCAGGGTTAGCGTCGATTCCTCGTTCGGAAACAAGAAAACCGAGTAACTTTCCTCCAGGGACTCCAAATGTGCACTTCGATGGATTAAGCTTGATATCATACCTCCTGAGATTGGCAAACGTTTCAGCTAGGTCAGTCAGCAGGTCGGAACCTTTTCGCGACTTGACCACTATGTCATCCATGTATGCTTCTACATTCCGACTGATTTGAGTGATCAGGCACTTCTGAACCATTCTCATGAACGTAGCTCCGGCATTCTTGAGACCGAAAGGCATGGTGACAAAGCAGAAGCACCCGAACGGGGTGATGAAAGCTGTTTTTATTTCATCGGGTCCATACAGACGGATCTGATGGTATCCGGAGTAAGCATCTAAAAAAGACAACCTCTCGCATCCTGCGGTCGAGTCGACTATTTGGTCGATGCGAGGAAGAGGGAAATGATCTTTCGGGCAGGCCCGATTGATATGTTTGAAATCGATGCACATGCGCAACGATTTGTCCTTCTTAGGGACCATTACAACGTTGGCGAGCCACTCGGAGTGGAAGATCTCGCGAATGAACTCCGCCTCTAAGAGTCGGGCTACCTCTTCGCCAATGGCCGTTCTCTTCTGAACGGCGGACCGTCGAAGATGTTCCTTAACTGGTTTGACTTTTGGGTCGACTCGAAGGCGGTGCTCAGCCAGTCCTCTGAGAACACCCGGCATGTCAGCAGGCTTCCATGCGAAGGTGTCCCAGTTCTCACGGAGGAACTGGATGACCGCTTCTTCCTATTTAGAGTCGAGTGTAGTGGAGATGTTGGTTGGAGCCGCATTGGGGTCGGTCGGGTGGATGTGAACCTGTTTTGTCTCACCAGATGACTGAAATGCTGACTCTGTGGCGGGCTTCTTGGCTCGCAACAAATCACTCGGGTCTACGGTCTTCTGGTACTCTTGTAACTCTATTTCGGCCATCTGAGCATCAGCAATTTTGGAGCCCTTCTGAAAGCACTCCTCTGCCTTCTTCCGATTACCCGTGATAGTAATCACACCTTTGGGACTGGGCATCTTTAATTTGAGGTACACGTAACATGGTCGGGCCATGAAACGAGCATACACTGGCCTCCCGAGAATGGCGTGGTATGCACTCTAAAAATCCACGACCTCAAAGGTTAACTTTTCCTTCCGAAAATTCTTCGAGTCACCAAAGACTACATCAAGAGCGATTTGGCCGAGTGACTCAGCTTTCTTTCCAGGAATGACTCCGTGGAAGCTCATGTTACTGGTGCTGAGTCTGGACATCGGAATGCCCATCCCTTTCAGCGTTTCTGCATACAACAAATTCAAACCACTGCGACCATATATCAGAACCTTTGTTAGTCGAGTGCCTTCAATGACTGGGTCGACCACCAACGCTTGCCTCCCTGGGGTAGCAATATGAGTCGGGTGATCGGACTGGTCGAAGGTGATGGCAGTCTGAGACCATTTCAGATAATTGGGTGTCGCCGGGGCGACCATGTTCAATTCTCGATTGATGACCTTCAATCGACTTTTGCTCTCGACGTCAGTGAAAATCATCAAGGTGGAATTGACCTGGGGGTATTCCTCACCGCTGTCTTCCTTGTCCACAACTTTGTTTGACTCTTTCTCCTTGTCCTTGGCTTGCTTCCCTTGAAACTGCTGCATCAGGAGTCGACATTGTCGAGTGGTATGTTTTGGGTAAATGAGTTTACCCTCCTCGTCTTTCTTCGTGTGAATGTGGCATGGTAAGTCCAGCACATCGTTCCCATCCTGGTCTTTCACTTTCTTGGGGTTCCAGGGACCCTTGGGTTTCCCCTTAAACTTTCCTTGGGTCACAGCCAAGGCCTCTCCGGGTGCAGCTGGCTCGGCTTTGCGCTTTTGCTTCCGACTGGAGTTTCCTCCGCCGGTCTCATTAGCGGTTGCTTTATACTTGCCGCTCCGGAGCCTATCTTCTTCTTCACCGTTTGCATACTTGGTGGCAATTTCCATCATCCGACTCAATGTCATATCTCCGGTTCGACCGAATTTCAAACTCAGCTCTCTGTTCTTGACGCCCTCCTCGAAGGCACAGACTGCCTGGTGATCGGATACATTCTCGACCGTGTGATGCAGAGTGATCCACCTCTGGATATAATCCCTCAGAGTTTCACTCGACTTCTGAACACACGACTGCAATTCTGTCAACCCTGCTGGTCGCTTGCAAGTCCCTTCAAATGTCCTGACAAACACTTGGGCAAGATCTTCCCAAGTGTAAATACTGCTGGGCGCCAACTGGTTCAACCATGCTCTGGCTGACCCTTCCAACATAAGGGGCAAATGCTTCATGGCTACCTCGTCGTTGCCGCCTCCAATCTGAACAGCCACTCAGTAATCCTCGAGCCATGTGTCAGGCTTGGACTCGCCA